>NW_007034710.1:128445-138496 GCF_000164805.1 Carlito syrichta
ACTCTGTCACCCATGGTGGTGGAGTGCAGTGGCATAATCACAGCTCACCACAACCTCAACCTCCTGGGCTTAGGCAATCCTTCCACCTCAGCCTCCTGAGTATCTGGGACTACAGGTGTGTGCCACCACACCCAGCTGATTTTTTTATTTTGTTGTAGAGGTCTTGCTATGTCGCCTAAGTAGAAAAATAATTTTTTTAAAAAATCCCAACGGCATTTAAGAGAGAATGGGAGCCCCAAGGCAGATACTGTGGTGAAGATCAGGGGTGAACAGTTGAGACTCAGATCTCAGGGACTCGGACCAGAGAGGTGGATGAGAAACAGAGTGTGATCTACATGATGACGTGATGACATCAGATACTGCCACTTTGCAGGTCAGTGGAACAAAAGAAGAACAGAAAGAGGCTTCGTCATTCTCTAAGAAGCAGAAAGGCGTTTTTCTTTGCCCTGGCTATTCATCAGAATCTTACATCTGCCTCTCTTTTTGTATTATCTCTAGAGAATTTTCCTACAAAAATGACTGTGATTCAAAGGTCTTCCCTGCTGGGTAAGTGGGTATGATTGTCTGTATCCCTTCCGTGAACATCTGATTGATGCACCTCTTCTTTCTCCCACAGTACCAGGCAAGGTCCTGCCTGTATTGCATGCCAACTCTGGCCAAAGGGAAATCACTTGACTTCTCTGAGCTTCATGCTTCTCATTGGTAGAAAATAAAGAAGACAAGAGTCACCCAACTGAGTTCCTGTTTTGTGGTGAGGTCTATGAAAACCTACCCCTACAGTCCAAGGAAGCTGAGTGGCCAGAAAAAGAGGTTGACATATCCAGTTTCTTAGAAAGAAACCTTTAATAGGGATTATGAATGGAAGCCATGTTTTGTCTTGGGCGGGGTGAAACATGAAGGTGGATGCCTGCACCATCACCCCCAGACTCAGGGCTTATATACCACAGGGAAGAGGTGATTCAGAAGGGATGAACAGGACAATTGAAGTATGATAACACCAAGGTTGTTTGATTTAAGGGCAGGATTTATGGTATGTGTCTTACTCAAGGAGCAGTAAATAAACTGGAAATCTTAGAGGCTTTCCTGGAACTGGGGTTAATCAGAAGCCAGTGTGGTGGATCATTCAAGATGGAGTGTCTCTGGCCTTCACACCTCCCCCAGTTTCAATCTTTACAAGCATGTTAGGTCACACTCCCAGCAGGGCCTCCAGGATATTAGGTCAGGCCCGCCAGAGATGTGGGTGTCTGGTATGAGATCCGGTGCTGTGTGAAAGATGCAAAGAATTGCACAGAAGTTAGAATAGAAAATATAGTTGATTTAGAAAGTAAATTAGAGAGAGGGAGAGAAAGGATATTCACCTGCCCAAGGTAGGAGAGGGAACCAAAGCTAGGAAACATGGCGGCAGCCATAGCCCCAAGAACACATGGCCACACCAGACTCTAGTAAGGCAATGGTAGCTCACTGCTTATGGTTGAGTCCTTTGATTTTTTTTTTGAGTCCTTCCCTTTGATGGGGGCAGATTATTAAGGTAATTGGGCAGTGGTCTGTTCCATGTCATTACGAAGGGGCAGGTGCGCGCAGGTGCTAACCTCAGCTGATGGACAGCAGGCAGATGGGTGGGTTAGTTCCAAGATTGTTGCCATGGTGTGGGGTCTGTCTGTGTCATGAAGGTCATCAAGGGTTGATTAGGTTAACTCAGGTCTTAGGTGGAGGCAGATACTTGGAATAGAAAGGCTAATTAGTAACAAGCTGAGGGTGGGGAGTTGTAAAGAAACTATCAATCACTACCACTGAGAAACTGGTTTCGGCTAGTGACTAGAAGGTAAATTAAGTGAACTGCTAGAAAAACATGAGATTTAAGCAGCATTAAGATGGCTGCTCATTGGGTATATTAAATCCATGTTATGTCCTTTCAATGAAAGCAACCCCGGGCAAATCACATGCAAAGTCATAGTAGCCCTCATTGACCAATCAGGTGCCAGACACTTTACAAAGTGTTTTCTAATGTATTTTTCATTCAATCATCAGAAAAAGCCATTAGTGAAGACAATCTCCATTTTGCGCATGAGAAAATTGAATGTATAACTGACTCAAAATCGAACAAGTTATATATTGCAGAGCCAGGACTTAAATTCAGTTGTATTCCCAAAAGTAAAGCTCTTAAACAACATGCTGCGCAACTCTGCCAAATCTTAGAGTTCAAAGAAAGGGACCCCACAGATCATTAGGTTGAATCGCTGTCATTTGCAGATGAGGACACCAAGGTCCAGAAAGGGAACATGACTTGGCCGTAAAACCAACAAGAAGCACCACAAACTTCACACTAAGTGAAGTGTGACACTAAGATCCACTGCACAGTCTTCCAGTCAACGTGGTTCCTGGTCACTCAAGCCCCAGGGAGTGGGCTGGGATTTCCTTTCTCATGAAGCACTTCAACGTTGCTGGTAACCAGAAACTTTGGACTGCACCCTATTATTCAATGGTCAAATTACATATTCTGGACAGTACTGGGTGAACCTTTGAACTTCTGGGGAAGTGGACCCAAATTTTCAACATTGTCAGGGTCTACAAGAGGAAGCCGAGAGGACAGAAAGCCCACAGGTTGGAGGAGTCCAAGGTCGCCAGCCAAGCTGAGCTCTAGATACAGGATGCATCCTAAAATCTGTCATATTAACTAGGACTCTTGAGAGTGAAAGGAAATGCTACTAATCATTACAGTCACCATATCCATAAGGTGGAACAACTGTCAGAAGGACCACACTGAAGGAGAAACCAACAAGGAACGCAGGTACCAGAGCCCAAGTCAAAGGGTCTGAGACTAGAAGCAGAAAGATGCAGTTGGGTTTGAGCATTGCTCCTGACTGGGTCCCAAAACAGTCAGATAGCTTGTTCTTTATCATTACCTGTGTCCCTCTCTGGTGCTGTGCCTTAGCCCTTAGGCAGGATGGAAGTGGCTGTTGTGTCTGCCAAGATCACAAGCAATTTACAAATCAGCATCCTTGCCTGTGTAGGGACATAGGATCCACTACGAAAACATTCCTCTTCCAGCTCACTCAAGCTCTGCTTCTCACCCCAGCCGGGATTCGAATGAAGAAGATCTTCCACTTGTGACACTTTTCACTTTTCCTTTCGTGTTTTATGTCTGCGCAAAAGAGGAAAAACATAATTGAGTATGTTTCCTTTTGCATCATGAAATATGATGCATCCTCCCACTGACCAAGGCAAGGTGAAAGAGAATAATCTAGAAGTCATGCCCATTCATGGAGTCTAGCTGACAGGATGACTGATTTTTCTTTCATCAGATTGGTTTGTTCTCAATGACCAGATAACAGACCCCAGGGGGCATCAGAATGGACCATTCTGGTCCAGCGTTAGTTCCCGTTGTGACCTGGAGTCTCTCTGGTCCTCAATTATAAATGATCACAACTTGAACTCCTGTGCTCTGTGGACTCCACTGCCTGCCTTTCATTTGCCTCTTTTGTAAGACAATCCCTGGCTCCATTGCTATGTATTCATTCATTTAACAGACCCACCATATGCCAGTCATAAGCCAGTCATAAGCAAAACAAACATCCCTGCTTTTGTGGCATTTATTTTTTTAAAGAGAAGGGGAACAATAAAAAAATATTAAATAAGTAAATTGTATAGTATGTTACAGGGTGATACCAAAAAAGTAAGTGGAACAGAGTAAAAGAGCTCCAGATTAAAGTTTTAAATAGAGGGATCAAGGAAGATCTTGTTGAAAAATTATATTTTAGCAAGTATTGGCAGAAGATTTTTAAAATTAGCCATGGTGGCCAGACATAGTGTCTCACGCCTGTAATCCCAGCACTGTGGGAGGCCAAGGTAAGAGGATCATTTGAGCCCAGAGTTGGAGGCCAACCAAGGCAACATAGCAAGATCTCATCTCTACAAAAAAATTAGCCAGGTATGGTGGCATGTGCCTGTAGTCCCAGCTACTTGGGAAGCTGAGGCAGAAGGATCATCTGAGCCCAGGAGTGACCATGCCACTGCACTCCAGGCTGGGCAACAGAATGAGACCCGTGCCTTAAAAAAAAAAAGAAAAGAAAAAGAAATAGCCATTGAGGTATCTGGGGAGAAAATACTCTAGGCGGGGGAACACTCTGCACAAAGGTTTGAGGCAGGAGCAGAACTGGCATGCCCATGAAACAGCAAGCAGGCCAGTGTGGCTAGACTAGAGCGAACAATGGGGGAGACTAATTGAAGATGAAGTCAGAGTGGTGTTTGGGGACAGATCACAGAGGGTCAAGCCGACCACTGTGAGGACGTTGGCATTTACTCTGAGTGACATGTGCAACTATTTCAGGACTTTGAGTGGAGTAGGAACATGATTTGATCTATTTTCTTAAAGAATCACTCTTCCTGCTGCACTACAAATAGACAAGGGGGCTAAGGTAGAGGCAGAAAGTCTCGATAAGAAGCTGCTATAGTAATTGAGGCAATCAATGATGGTGCTTGGACTGGTGCAGTACCAATGGAGGTGGTCAAAGGTGATTGGATTTTGGATGTATTTTTAAGATAGACCTGGCTAGACCTATTTTATGAGTCATTGAGTGTGGATGTGAAATAGAGGAGCCAAGAATGGCCCCAATATTTTTGGCTGGGCTCCAGGAAGATTGGAGTTACTGTCAACCAAGATGGCTGGAGCAGGCTTGTTGGGGGTGGATGGGAGAGAACCAGGAATGCAGTGAGGGCCTGTTGAGTTTGACCTCCAAGCAGAGCTGTTTTGTAGCAGTTGAAGATACAAGTCTAGGTTGAGAGTTCTGGGAGTTCTCAACATATGGGAGGTATTCAAAGACCTAAAACAAAATGAGGTCAACAACAGACTATGTGAGCTACACGAAGGAAGAACTGAGCTGTAGGGCCCTTCAACACTGAGAAGTATGAAGACACAGAGGACTCAGCAAGAGAGACTGGGGAATAGCCACTGCTGAGTTAGAGGAGAGCTGGGAAGGTGCACGAAGTGTCTAAGTTCAGTGGACACACAGCCTGAACATTCTGTTCTCCAATTCTATTCTCCAACAATCTTTTTCTTTGGTTCCCTGAATCAATGTGAATACAGTAGGTCCCCTACATACAAACCTTCAAGTTACAAACTTTAAGGATGAACACCTGTGTTTTTATGTATTATTTCCCTCCACCAGGTGTCAGTATAACCTGTTCAATACATACAGTACTGTCTAGCCAGTTGTGTGAATCAGGTATCTAGGCTAACTTTGTTGACCTTCAAACAAACTGGACTTACAAATGTGCTCTCAGAACAGAGCTCATAGGTATGTTGAGAACTTCCTATAGATTCCATGCCTCTGAGTGCTTTTTCTTTGCACTTAATGCCCAGCCATTTCAAGCCCTCTCTCCAGGGTCGCTGTGCAAATCTAGCAGCAGCCAGGGCAGGAGCCCTGCTATCAGGCTCATGGCTTATACAGGCAGCCTGTGTGCTGCTTGAATGCATCCCATGTCCAGCGAGATCTGCCAATCAGAAGAGAGCCCCCAGGTGGTACCCTATCCAACACCATCAAAACATGGGAGAGAATGCACAGGTAAGCTGCCGGGGGCAAACTGTCTGGGTATCACACAGCTTTGGAGAGTTTTTGAGAGCTCGGCATGTACAAGATGATATACTGAGCCCAGAGAAGAGGACAGATAGGCACAGGGGTCCAGAGCATCCTACAACTTGAAATGTACAGCCTATTGCCTCCATAAGGGTCTTGCCCTGGCCAGGCATGGAGGCTCACACCTGTAGTCTCAGCACTTTGGGAGACTGAGGCAGGAGGATCACTTGAGGCCAGGAGTTTGTGACCAGCCTGGGCAACATAGTGAGGCTTCATCTCTACAAAATATATATATTTTTAAGAATGAGCCAGGTGTGCCCTCAGCAACTAGGGAGGCTGAGGCAGACTGATCACTTGAGCCTGGGAATCTGAGGTTACAGTGAGCTATGATGGCATCACTGTGCTCCAACCTGGGGAACTGAGCAAATCCTTGTCTCACATAAATAAGTAAATGTAAATAATTATAAGGATCTTGTCCTATATTCTGAAGTTTCCCTGAGGAGGAAGCAATGTCTAGAAATTAATCTCTGAGGTTCTGAGAACACAGAAATATCTTCAAAGTTTCAACTCTGCAATCCGATGTATACAATGACTCATGCTGGAAATTCCACCATGGTCAGAGTTTATTCTCTTGATTAAAAAAAAAAGGTTTTTTTGAGCCGTGGTCTCATTCTGTTCCCCAGGCTGGAGTGCAGTGGCACACTCAAGGCTCACCACAGCCTTGAACTCCTGGGCTCGGGCTCCCCTTCTCACTCAGCCTCCTGAGTAGCTGGGACCACATTTGTGTGCCACCATACTCAGCTAATTTTTAAATGTTTTTGTAGAGACAAGGTCTTGCTATGTTGCCCAGGGCACTCATGAACTCCTGGGCTCAAACAATCCTCCCGCTTCGCCTCCCAAAGCACTGGGATTACAAGTGTGAGCCTAAAATGTTGTAAATAAAACTTGCGTCTCTCACTCAGCTCCCAAAAGGAACATAGAGCTTGATGGAGAGAAAACGGAGGAAGAGGATATGGGATGATGAGGCTGGAGAAAGCCCTCTCCACGTTCACCCTGCCTCCCAGGAAAGAAGATGGTCCTGAACAGGAAGGCAGGGGATGTCCCTTCCCCCTGGAGTTTCCCCTGTTGAGAGATGTAAGAAGGAGTCGCAGGATGAGTCAGAAACTCTTTGGTGGAGGCTTGTGGTTGAGAGCTGCCCACACAAGCGTCCTTGGGCCTTCTTTGCCTAAACCCAAAGACTTTGCTGTATGCAGAGCCAGAAGGAGACCACACGTGACTGTTTCGAGGGCCCGAGGGCAGGTTTCTCATTCAAAGCCTGCAGGAGCCTCAACTTCCCCTCCATCCTCCACCTACTTCTGGCTACCTGTCTCCACCCAATGCCCCGTCTCACCCCAAAACTCTGCCCAGTGCAGAAAAAGACCTTCTCCTGTGATTCTGCATTCCACTTTATTTCATACCCAGATGCCTCATCTCTCTTCCCTGGGATTTCTGCTCATTTCCTTCTTTTAAAGTGGAGAGGGCTATAATCCTAGCACTTTGAGAGGCTGAGGTGAGAGGATTGCCTGAGCCCACAGGTTCGAGGCTAACCTGGACAACTTGGCAAGACCTCATCTCTATAATAAATCAAAAAAAAATTAGACAGACTTGATGACCTACGCCTATAGTTCCAGCGACTTGGAAGGCTGAAGCGGCAGGATCACCTGAGCCCAGCAGGTCAAGGTTGCGGTGGCCATGAGTGTGCCACTGCACTCCAGCCTGGGTGACAGAGTGAGACTCCAACTCAAAAAATGAAATTAAAAAATAAAGGGCAGAGGGAAGAGAAGGCAAGAGGAGACCTAGGGAATTCTCTGGACTCACCGAAACTTGTTGCTGTTCTATCCCTAAATCACCACTTCTCTGAGGACAGCACTCTCAGAATTTACTGGAAAGGGAAGGCTGGAGGCCCAGCCATGATGAGCTCAGAGCCTCCCTTTGGCAAGTCCTGGGAAAGGAGGTCAGGCCTATCACCCAGCGGCCACTCTTGGATGTGAAATGGGAGCCATTGCTCCATCTGCCCCTTGGGTGCCTAATTCCAGCCCTGGGGGCAGATTTGGTCCTTTGAGTTCTTCTAGCTAGACACTTGAATTCTTGTTTCTTTTTTCACTTCAAATGCCCATACACTCCATAACCCTTGGGGTTGCCCATCTGAAAACCCAACATGAGTCACTTTGATTTGAGACAGAGATACAGGATGAGCACCATAAGGTGAGAGAGCATTGGCCAGGATGGAAAGCCCCAAACCTGACTTCTGATCCCAAGTCTTCATTATTGTGTAAACCAGAGCATGTTACTTGAGCTCTGTCTCAGTATGTCCCATCGCCTCTGGGAGGGGAAGGGTAGGTCTTGAATGAGGACAGGAGTCCTGAAGGCTGGAGTTGGGTGGGATAGAGGTCCAGGGCAGAGGGCCAAGAGGCAGAGGCCAAGCCATGTCTTACCCAACACCAGGGGCCAGACTTGGGATGCACAATTTCTCACCAAAATCAAGGAGCCAATGCCAGGAGATCCATTGTTCCATTTTATGCAGGATGGTTGCAGAAGGCCTTTCTGATGAAGGGACATTCAAGTAAAAGCCTGAAGCCAAAGGAACAGAAGCTGGATCAATACTTGAATAGTTGTTTAATCACAAAATATTTATTAAATAGCACCCCACACTAAGACCTCTCCAAGACACTGGGAAGACAAGGATGAGTAAAATAAACAGTCCTTGTCCTCATGGAACTTATAATTTGATCATGGAGACAGGATCCTCCCCCCAGAGTAAAACAATATAATGACAAGTTCTAACAAAAATAATGAAGTGGCTCATGCCTGTAATCCCAGCACTTTGGGAGGCCAAGGCGGGCAGGTTGCTTGAGTCCAGGAGTTCAAGACCAGCCTGGACAACATAGTGAAAACTTGTCTCTACAAAGGAAAGAAAGAAAGAAAGTGAGAGAGAGAGAGAGAGGAAGGAAGGAAGGAAGGAAGGAAGGAAGGAAGGAAGGAAGGAAGGAAAGAAGGAAGGAAGGAAGGAAGGAAGACTTCTTTCCCCAGTGATTGTTATTGGTGCCTTTGTCAAAGATGAGTGGTTGAGAGTCCATGTTTTTGCTTCCGGAATCTGTGTCCTGTTCCATTGGTCTATGTGCCTATTCTTGTACCAATACCAGGCTGTTTTAGTTACTGTAGCCTTGTAATAAAGTTTAAAGTCTGGAAGTGTGACGCTTCCGGCTTTGTTTCTTTTGCTGAAGATTGCTTTGGCTCTTTGTGCTCTTTCTGTTTCCATATTAATTTCTGTATTGTCATTTCTAGGTCCAAGAAAAATGATGTTGGTGATTTGATGGGTATTGCACTGAATCTGTAGATTGCCTTGAACATCTTGACAGTATTAATTCTTTCAATCCATGAACATGGATGCTTTTCCATTTGTTTGTGTTGTCTTTGATTTCTTTGAGCAGTGTTACTTTGTAATTCTCATTGTAAAGGTCTTTCAATTCTCTGGTTAGGTGGGTGCCAAGGTATTTGTGTGTGTGTGTGTGTGTGTGTGTGTGTGTGTGTGTGTGTGTGTGTGTATCTATTGTGAATGGGATTGTGCTTTTCATTTGGTTCTCTGTCTGCTTGTTCCTGGTGTATAGAAATGCAACTGTCTTTTGCATGTTGATTTTGTGCCCTGAGCCTCTACCAGAGTTATTTATCAGTGCTAGGAGGCTTTTGATGGACTCCTTTGGGTTTCAAGGTATAGAATAATATCGTCCTCAAAGAGGGATAGCTAATGGTTCTGGAAAAACCGACTGACCAATGGCTGAAGAAGAAAGAAACTGGACCCCTACCTATCACCAGACACAAAAATCAACTCCAAATAGATCAAAGACCTACACATAAAACCTCAAACTATACTAATCCTAGAAGAAAACATAGAAAACACCCTTATGCACATTGGAGTAGGCAATGAATTCTTGACCAAGTCCCCAAAAGCAAATGCCATAAAAGCTAAGATAGACAAATGGGACCTCATCAAACTGGAAAACTTGCACAGAAAAAGAAACTATCAAGAGAGCAGGAAGACATCCCACAGAATGGGAGAAAATATTTGCACATTATGCATCTAACAAAAGACTAACATCTACAAGGAATTCAAATGGAATGACAGGAAAAAAAAATAATCCCATTAAAAAGTGGGCAAAGCACATGAACAGACACTCCTCAAAAGAATACATAGGAGCAGTCAAAAGACACATGAGAAAGTGCTCAGCCTCACTCATCATCAGAGAAATGCAGATCAAAACTGCAATGTGGGCCGGGCTCGGTGGCTCAGCCTGTAATCCCAGGAGGCCGAGGTGAGTGGATTGCATGAGCCCGCAGGTTTGAGACCCGCCTGGGCAACTTGACGAGACCTCATCTCTACAACAAATAAAAAATTAGCCGAGCATGGTAGTGCGCGCCTGTAGTTCCAGCTACTTGGAAGG
>NW_007034710.1:138516-155864 GCF_000164805.1 Carlito syrichta
ACAAAACCAAAAAAAAAAAAAAAACTACAATGTGATACCACTTAACTCGGGTAAGGATGGCCATCATTAACAAGTCAAAAAAACAAGATGCTGGTGCAGTTGCGGAGAAAAGGGAACATTTCTACAATGTTGGTGGGAGTGCAAGCTAGTTCAACTTCTATGGAAAGCAGTGTGGCAATTCCTAAAAGAACTAAAAATTGCATATGATTCAGCAATCCCTCTTCTGAGAATATACCCCAAGGAACATAAATCTTTCTACAAAAAAGACACCTGCCCATGCATGTTTATAGCTGCACTATTCACAATAGCAAAAACATGGAACCAACCATGCTACCCATCAAAAGTGGATTGGGTAAAGAAAATGTGGTACATATACATGATGGAGTATTATGCAGCCATAAAGAAGAACAAAATCATGGACTTCGCAGCAAACTGGATGGAGTTGGAGACCATCATACTTCGTGATCTATCATAGAAACAAAGAACTGAACCACATGTTCTCACTCATAAGTGGGACCTGAACATTAATCATCTTAGCACAAGGAAGGGATTGGAAGTCACTGGGCACTGCCAGGGGTGGGGAGCACATAACAACACAAAGGATACCTGGTCCTATACCAGGGAAAGTGAGGGCCAATTGGAGGCCCAAACTTTACCTGCATGCGGCCTACTTGTGTAGTTAATCCTTACTTATACCCCACATCTCTAAAGTAAAATCAAATTTATGTTTTCGCTTTTGTTTTTGTTTTGAGTTGGAGTCTCACTCTGTCACCCAGGCTGGAGTGCAATGGCACACTCATGGCTACCTCAGTGTCAACCTGCTGGGCTCAGGTGATCCTTCCACCTCAGCCTTCCAAGTAGCCGGAACTATAAGCACATGCTACCATGCCCAGTTAATTTTTTTATTCACTGTAGAGACGAGGTCTCACCATGTTGCCCAGACTGGTCTCGAACCTGAGAGCTCAAGCAATCCTCTCACCTCAGCCTTCCAAAGTGCTGGGATTACAGGCTTAAGCCACTGTGCTTGGCCAATAACAATTTTTTTTTTAAATTTGAAAAAGAAATCAAAAATATTATCCAGGGGTGGCGGCCGGCACACACCTGTAGTCCCAGCTTCTTGGGAGGCTGAGGCTGAAGGATTGACTGAACCTAGGAGGTCAAGGCTGCCATGAGCTCTGATCGTTGGTCATGATCATGCCATTGCACTCCAGCCTCAATGACAGAATGAGAACCCAACTTAGTAATAACAATAGTAATAATAATAATAAAGGAAGTGAGCAGAGTGTTGAGTTAATATGCAAGGAAGGACCTAATTTGGACAAGGGGATGTGCAGAAGGACCTCTGGGAGAAGGCCAAGAAAGGGATGGCCATGTGAACTGGGAGGAAAGAGAATCCCCAGTCAAGGAAGGAGATGTGAGCAGAAGAGTCTCCCTGCAGCAGATGTGAGCTAAGCAAGTTCAAGAGCAGCAGCCTAAAGAGGAAGAAAGAAAGTGGGGGCAAAAGGTTGAGTTTTAGGGTGGGCAGGGACTTTGGAGGCATAGTAAGGAGTTCATATTAATTCTCAGTGACATGAAAAGCCATTAGAGGGGTTTTTTTTTAACTTAAATTAATTAATTAGCTAATTACTTACAGACAGGATCTCAGGCTGTTGCCCAAGGCTAGAATGTATGATTCAATCTGAATTTGCTGCAGCCTCTAACTCCTGGATTCAAGTAATCCTCCTGCCTTAGCCCCACTAGTAGCTAAGACTAGAAGCGTGTGCCACCACCCTGACTAATTTTTTTTATTTTTGTAGAGACAGGGTCTTGCTGTATTGCCTAAGCTGGTCTCAAACTCTTGGCCTCAAGAGATTGCTCCCACTTTAGCTTCCCAAAGTGCTGGGATTATAAACATAAGCCACAGGGCTCGATCCATTAGAGGGTTTTAGGTAGCATAGTGATGAGATCTGGACCCATGTTTAGTAGATTTCTCTGACTATTGCACGTAGTCTAGATTGGAGGAGGGCAGAGTGCTTCAGGGAGTCTGATTCAGAGGCTGTTGCATATCACAGGTAGAACAGGGAGCAGTCAGTAAGATTAAGGGCAGAGTCAAAGCAAGAGGCATCAAGGCGATTGCTGCAAATGAGACCAGAGGTGACTTACAAGTGAATCATCCTGGTTTCAGTGACTCATACATGGATCATCCTGGCTAAGGTCCAGGATTGGGAAAGAAAAGTCTTCTCATAGTGAAATGCATTCAACAAGTGTTTAATATGCATCTACTTTGGGCCAAGTACTGAGGACGTAGCAGCAAATAAAGCAAGTTCCTGTTCTTGTGAACTCACATTCTAGAAGGGAGAGAGAGATGATACACAGGTAAGCAAACAGGAGAGCCCTAGGAATCAGAGCCGAGGCAAAAGCTAAGGTTTTATGGGAGAGGGTGCAAGTTAGGAAAAGTAAGAGTGAAGAAAGCAGGAAGTGAGGTCCGGAAGGAAGAATGACAAATGCCAGGTGGTGTTGCCAAGATGGCAGCTCTGCACCAAAGACGGTTTTTCCTCTGTCTCTTCCAGAAGCCTCTGAAGTGTACATTCATGTACCCTCCTTCATGTCATCCCGTGATCACTGAATATCGTCCTATTATAACTCACGGCAGGGGTCTTCATCCTTTCTGACACTTCATTGTCTCAATCTTCCCATGACTTTCTGAGTTCTATGACAGCAAATAACATCCCCTTAGGGCCTAAAGGAATGGCTGGCATTATCGTAGGTCATCAACCTATTTTCATGAATAGGTTCTCAATCTGTTTTTGTTAATGCTGAATAAAAGAAAAACAAACACATGTATTTGGCCTTCTTAGAAACCTTAAAGTTAAGATTTTATTGATAAAAACTTACCTGGGATAACAACAACAAAAAACTGAAGCATCAGAGAACATCACCACATCTCAAAGCAACCCACTGGAGAGAGGAAGGGTAAGCAACTCATTTTTGGTCTCTTCCTATCTCCCACCTGTCACTGATTACCTGCTGGGCTCAGGCGATCCTTCCGCCTCAGTCTTCCAAGTAGCTGGAACTACAGGTGTGCACTACCATGAGCAGCTAACTTTTTGATTTATTGTAGAGGTGAGGTCTTGCCAAGTTGCCCAGGCTGTTCTCGAACCCCTGGGCTCAGATGATCCCCTCACCTCGGTCTCCCAAAATGCTGGGATTACAGGCTTGAGCCACCACATCCAGCCTCCACAAAAAATTTAATGTCATGTGTTTTTTAGCATTTATTTTCTTCGTGATCCCACCCATAATTCCATTTCTGAAGTTCACAATCACAGCTTATTCATGACATTACTTTTTGGCAGCATAGCATTTGTGAGCAGCTGCTTTCCATTATGAAGCACACAAAAAGCAAAATTCGAACAAACATTTCTGACAAGCACCTTGAGAACTCACTAAGGTCTGCAACCATGTCCATTGAACCAGATGTTGATAGATGAGTTTTACAAAAACAAGGTCAAATTTCCCACTCATTTTATATTGCTCTCATTTTTCTAAATGTTATCATTAAAAATGTATTTTTTAAAAGCCTTATTATATATCTACACTAACTATATTATATAATTTATGTGAGGCCCAAGACAATTCCTCTTTACTCAGTGTGGCCCAAGGAAGTCAAAAGGTTGGGCACTCCTATGTTAGAGGGTGAATCGGTTGATGGTGATAGCTTCCGGAGTAATTGTCACTAAGGCCTCTCCAGGCTGGAAGCATGGCAAGCCCCAGGGACAGGAGGAAGGAGTCAGGGAAGGGCTCTCTAGCGAAGTACCCGTTGACCAGAGACCCAGAGGAAATGTGGGCAAACCCCTTGCAAATGACTGGGGGATGCATGCCAGCCAAAGGAGCAGCAGTGATAAAGACCTTGATTCAGGACTGTGCCCAGCTTGTTTGGGAAAAGCCAGGGGTCCAGTGTGAGCTGGGGAGGCAAGTGAGGAAGAGGGTGGTCAGAGGAAAGGTCAGAAGGTGCGGGAGCCAGGTCATGGGGGGCTTGTCAGCCAGGGGGTGGCACTGGATTCTGTTCTCAGAGAAATGAAAAGCCAGTGGAAGGTTTTGAGCGAGCAGTAATATGACTAATTGCAATTTTTAAATTTTTTTTTTTTTGAGTCAGAGTCTCCCTCTGCTATCCCAGCTGGAGTGCAATGGCATGCCTACAACCACCGCAGCCTCGACCTGCTGGCCTCAAGTGATCTTCCACCCCAGCCTTCCAAGTAGCTGAGACTACAGGTACATGCCACCACGTCTGGCTCATTTTTTTTTATTGTAGAGACGAGGTCTTGCCATGTTGCCCAGGCAATCCTCTCACCTCAGCCTCCCAAAGTGCTAAGCTTGCAGGTGTGAGCCACCGTGCCTAGCCCCAAGTTGCAATTTTAAAGGCTTGCTTCAGCTCCTGTGTGGGGAAGAGACTAAGGAAGCAAGGATGGAGCAGGGACGCTGGTGGGAAACGATGGTGGCCTGAACCAGAGTGGGAACAAGGCTCAGACTTGGGATATAGGGCTGAGGAAAGCCAGCAGGCCTTGCTAATGTCCTCTGAGAGAGAAGAGTCAGCACCAGCGTCAAAAGATGTCCAGTTAACGAGAAGGGAAGGAGATGCGAGGGGGTGCTGGGGCCCGTGAGTCCAATTCTGCATTTCTTCACTGAGTTGCCTTTGGGACTCCCCATTGGAGATATTTGGAACTTGAGAAGAGATAAGGACAGAAGACATAAATTGTGAAGTCATCTGCACGTCATTTTAGAGCTGCCGGACAGGATGAGATCACCTGGAAATGGAGTATCGCCCGAGAGGGGGTCCAAGAACAAAGCCCAGAATATTCTGATTTTTAGGAGTCAGGAAGACAACAGTGAAGTCACAAAGCCCTGGTGCGGAGGTTCACACCTGTAATCCCAGCACTTTGGGAGGTCGAGGCAGGAGGATTGCTTGAGCCTAGGAGTTCGAGACCAGCCAGGGCAACATACTGAGATCTTGTCTTTAAAAAAAAAGATGATAAAGAAAAAGAAGCCAGGCATAGTGATACATGCCTGTAAGCCCAGCTACTCGGAGCCTGAAGCAGAAGGATAGCCTGTGTCCAGGAGATTAAGGCTATGATGAGCAGTGATTGTGCCACTGCACTTAAGCCAGAACAACAGCGAGACCCAGACTCAAATAAATAAATAAGCAAATAAATAAATTTTTTTAAAGATGCAGCAAAGGACACAGAAGGAGAGACTGGAAATAGGACAGTCATGAGAAAGCAGTGACCTATACGCCAAGGAGCCAGTGATCGGCCAAGTCGTTGCCTCTGAGAACTGAGTGAAAGGGGCCTGCGGATCCAGTCAGAGTTCCAGGCTTCAATCTGCAGAACCCTGATCTCCACGGTGGCGCTGAGGGTCCCTACAGGAGTCAGTTGGGGGCAAGGAGGGGTTGGAAAAGGCTTAGCCAATAAGGTCCAGGCCTCTCTCCCTACTTCAGCCAGATCCGCTCCACATCTTTGGGGTTTCCATGTGAGATTTCCTTTGAAGAAAGGATTCTACTACTTAAAACACAAAACTCTGAAACTGGTCGGAGCACATTCTACCACAGGGAAAAGGGCAAACATGTGGACCAGGACCCTCCCTGCGGTGCAGCCCCAGGGACCGTCTCAATCTGAGGGTGAAAACCACAGCAGACATTTCGAAGGCCCGTTTGGACCCTAAAGCACTTGGTTTCTACTCTCTTGGTCCCAGCCTCTGAGCCTCAACCTCAGTTCAGACTCCACCCTGTGTCTGACAATGACTTTGAGAGAGACTTCTGACCTGGCTGGTCCTCATGCATTGGCCTGACACCATGTAGGGGCCCCGGAGGAGTGGGGTAAGATGCTTATATTCCATCAAAGTGCCACCTGGAACTTGGACTTGGAAGAGAATTCTGCTGGACTGAAACATTCACAGTGAGTCAGTGAGTCAGCAAACCTTCCTTCCTCCCACCCACCCTAATCTCCATCAGCCGTTCTTTCTGCCCAACCTTGGGCAGTGTCTGGACAAGGTCTCGTCCATGACTGTCAGCTCCTCTTGGAGAGAAGCTTCCTCATCCTGGTCAATTCCTATGTAGCCTACATTTTTCTTGGCTTTTAACATATACTACGCTCTTACACTCTTCACCTCCTGCCAAGGTGAGCTGTTAACACGTTCAAATATCCAAAGATGCTTAAGCTATCAATTTGTCTACAGGCCTGAGGAAGAAATGCAGTGGTCCTGAAGAAAACAGGAGCTTAGGTTTGCAACTTTTTCTTTGACAAACATCCATGTCCAACACCAGGATCCAACTGCAGAGAAATGAAACAGGACCGGCTGAATTTAGACATCTCCGAATCCAGATTCTTAAAGCCTAAAATGTGTTCTCTCCTTAAAACTCCCATGCTCTTCTTTCAAGACTTTGACCCTATAGTTCATGATGTGATGAAGGACCAACATCCTGATGCCCCGTGGTGTGTAAGTTAAGAGAAAGGCCATGTGGTTCCAGACCTGAGGATCACGGGTGATCAACCTTACCTGCCACAGTGGACACTTGTTGCTGTCATTTGTAAAGGCATCCTTTCTCTAGACCTTGCTTTGGGGAACCCCCTCCTCTCCGCCTTCATCCTTGTGGTTTGGAGGGGGCTGACCCTTCCCCCAGCTACAGGATGGGCAGGAGCTTTAGGCCAAAGTCGATCAGTGGATTCCATCTACCAGCCCAGAGACTGAATCAGTCAAGCATCCACCACCCATTCTACTACATAGACATGCACACACATACATACAGAGATATACATTTCTAAATGCCCCCTGGGGATAGTACCCAGATGAAAACCAGTAAGCTAGAAAATCTCTAAGGTCCTTTCTAACCAAGCTGAAATGTCATGTATCAGCCAGACATGGTGGCTTATGCCTGTAATCCCAGCACTTTGGGAGGCCTAGGCAAGAGGATTGCTTGGACCCAGGAGTTCAAGACCAGCATGGGCAACATAGCAAGACCCCGTCTTTATAAAAAATGAAAAAATTAGCCAGGCATGGTGGGGCCTGCCTGTCATCCCAGTTACTCAGGAGGCTGAGCTGGAAGGATCGCCTGAACCCAGGAGGTCGAGGCTGTGGTGAATCACGAACATGTCACTGCACTCCAGCCTAGGCGACAGACAGAGACCCCGACTCAAAAAAGAAGAAAAAAAGAAAGCTATTCTCTCTGCAACCATCATTTTTCCAGACCTCTGACATCTCCAGCAAGAGCAGTTGGCTTGGGTAAGGGGTTCATTTCTACAAATAAGTGGGGCTTATCACTTCCCAAGTGTCACAGAACAGCAGTGAAACTGATAGCTGGTAGTCAGTGACATTCAGTCCCTTTCACGCCAGTTTCTTAGCTCGTGTAATTTTCTACACGTCATTCTTTGTTAACCCAAACCACAAACATTAAGTCCTTGAGCGCCAAGGACCTGCCCCACCACCCAGTATTCAGTAGCTGTAAGAGTATTCAGTTTTCAGGGCTGTTTATAATTTGTGAGTCTTTAATTCTATTTTTTTTTTAATGTTACCTTTGCCATCTTTGTGAATTTGGCTTTCTTGCTTTAAACCGTGTTGTTTTCTCTTCCTGGCAATTGTGGGCTCCTTGTGGTGATTCTCAGACAAATGTCCTAAACCCTCCACTGGCAAATTCAGATGGGTCTGGAGAGCCAGTTATGTTCCATGCGTTGCCTTTGAAATACGAGCACAATAAGATGACTTCACATTGCGTGAGGACGCCAGCCCGATTCAGGCTGAGGCATACGGCCACGACACAGGCAGTCCTTTCATCCCGGTTCTCTTCAGAACTGTCATAAATGATTGCTGCTGGATGTGTTGCCAGGAGCCTGGGGCCAGTTTTCATGTTGAGGAGGATTTGAGGGGTATCCTATAGCACCCTACTGGCTCAGCGGGCTGACAACCTCTCCTGCCACTTCAGCCCTTCCACGGAGCACAGCAGTGGTTTTGCACAGTGGGATCTGCCCCTTGCAACAAAGTGGTCATTTCTCTATTTGAAGGCTGAAAGTGATGCATCAAAGAAGACAGAGAAGTGATCGAGAAAGGGGAAGTGGGAGGAGGCAGTTAAACCACTTCAAAACCACTTTTAGAATTTCAGGCTGCGTAGAAAGTGGCCCTGAAACTGAGAGTGAAACCTCAGTCTTTCATATATTCATCTTGGAAGCCAAGGGTTGATGGGAAGGTTGGTTCTGACAACCCCGTGCCCTCGTGGACAGCAAATTTAAGCAATTTCCCCAAATTTCCTACATTAGCTTTGCTTTAAATTACCATGACTGCCCTGAATAATCTCCCTCATCTTCTCCTTATTTCCTTTATCCCTCAGATTTAGACCTCGCACGGAAACTGAGGTTTGATTTTCAGCAGAATCAGCTGTGACCAAGCTTCCTGCAGGGCTGTCGGTACATTAAAGAAATGGAATGGAAGTGTCTTGAATCTTGTCCGTCTCTCCTTTATGCAAAGTAATCACCTCCAGCTGGGCCGAGTTGATTGAGCAAATGTTCAGTTTTTCACATGATTTTGCTGCAGTATCATAATGCATGTATTTCTTTGATGGAAGAAAGAAGTTTCACAAAATAAACCGCTTAAGGATTCAGAGCTGGAACTGAAAACATGAGCTGCTTTGTTCCGATGACAACTTCTTCACCATCTAAAACATTTCTCCATGTCGGAGGCTCTGTCTTTTCTCTTCTGGCCACAGCCCTCAAGCTACAATAACAGGCTCATGATTTTTTTAGATGCCAAGGTTATGAATACTCTTTTATGAATATTTTCCTTTGAACTCATTTCTCTCAAAGAAGAAAAATAGCCCTATGTGTTGCCGGGTTGACAGTAATAGACAAAATGTACAAATTGTTCTCTTAGGGGCAGTAAAATGCTCCAAGATGCACATAGAAAAATTCCACATGCAACCTCATGTTTATGGAGCATTGCCTTTGCGGCTATAATTCTTAAGAAGTAATATTTCTGACTGGCATGAATTACACAGAGCATGTTTCAAAGAAGACTATCAAGGCTGATACCTTAAGATGTCTCCCTTTCTGACATCATGACTGCTTTTCCCATTTTGGTGCAAACTCTTTGTGAACAGAATTTTAGGATATGCCTGTTCAAAGGAAGGAAACCGTCACTGAATTAAGCTGCTTATGTTTTATTTTTCCTTTTATCCTATTTCAACCTATCCACCAGGCTCCTCTGAAAATAATTCAACTAATGTCAACTCAACAGATTATCATAGATCTATTAATTTCATCCGGCTTCAAAAGGAGCTTATCATTTAGACTTATAATTATGTATGCAGTACTCAGCAAATGTTTAGGTTCCTTATTAAAATTTAGTTTCGTACTATTATAATATCATCAGTTAAATCATTTCTTTTCTCACGTAAAAAAAAAAAAGATGCTTTTTTCCCCTGAACTCCTTTCAAATGTTTCTTCTCATTCAAAAATTAATCCAGAAAACTCATCTTCCTTTAATCCTGCTTTTTGGCTTAGGTTCTATTTAGCCTGGAACCACTCCTGTTGATTTCTGTTATATCCACACTAATGCAAAAATAGCCTTTACTACAGCAGAGAAATCATTCTGCATGGAAACAACATGCCTCTGAGCCTACATGGTCATTCTGCATGGAAACAACATGCCTCTGAGCCTACATGATCAGGTGAATCATGGTGACAATGATTTAAAACTGAGGAAATGACCTATAAAAATATCAAGGTACAACTGTTGCTTTGCATTTGGTGTTAAGAATATTCCGCAGTCTTTTTCATGTATAGAGGCAATACTCTATAGTGGTTCCGAGCATAAGCTTTAGAGCCAGATTGCTTGGATTCAAAACCTGCTGTTACCACTTACTAGCCACATGATCTTGGAGAATACACTTAACTAATCTGGGTATCATAAAATGAGGTTTGATGTTGTGAGATTTGTTGTGAGGATTAAGTTGGTAAAAACATGTAAAGCACTTATGACACTGTCTGGCACAGAATTCATATTCAGTCAGCATTCACTCTTAATATTAACTCACAAAGGCATGACATTCCTTTACATGACTTTAAAATGAGATTCGTAAAATAAAAAGAAATCAGTCAGGTGCAGTGGCTCGTGCCTGTCATCCCAGCACTTTGGGAGATGGAGGTAAGAGGATTGCCTGAGCCCAGAGGTTCAAGACCAGCCTGGACAATTTGGTGAGACCTCATCTCTACAGTAAATCAAAAAACTAACTGGGTGAGGTGGCACATGCCTGTGGTTCCAGCTACTTGGAAGGCTAAGGTGGGAGGATCACCTGAGCCTAGCAGGTCGAGGTTGTGGTGGCCATGAGCGTGCCACTACACTCCAGCCTGGGCAACAGAGTGAGACTCTGATTCAAAAAAATATTTTTTTAATTTAAATAAATAAATACAAATTTAAAAAAAGAGAAATTCTAGAAAAATCAAATTTTGTAAATTTTACCAACATGAATTACAGACGGATAATGTTATTCCAGTATATGTATGATATATATATAATTCTGATTATATTCTTGTATATAATTATACACATTTGTGTAGATAAAATTATATTTATTCTTTTCTTGCCTGAGAAGTCCGTGTTAGCAAGTAAATCATTTCCCATTGACTTCCACTGTCAACTTGAACCTGCCATTGCTTCTGCACCCAGCTTATCTGTCTCACTCTACCCAGCCCCCACACACTATTTTGGTGAGTATTTATTAAATGTTTCCTCCAAGCAGGGATCACACAGAAAACAGTTATGGCAGGATACATTTCCTAATTGACTAATTCGTAAGATAGATTTCTAGATAATTAATTGTTCTAGATAATTTTCTAGACAATTATTTCTTATAGCTAAAGACAATTCAGGAATGCCTATGTTTTCCGGGGGGGGGGGGGAATGCTCTATGCTCTATATAATCAACCAAACTTGAATATCATATAATTTATCTACACAAAAATTACAACTACTATGTTACTACTGTGTTTCCTTAATATTGACTTTGGAGGCCAACAGTAATCTTTTTCTGTATTCATCTCAACCCAAGATCTAAACAGTAAATACATGTTTAGTAACTACACAGTTTAGCAGGAAAAAAAACCCAAAACATTGTAACACAGTTTAATTATACCTATGTAATAAAAACCCTGCCTTTAAAAAAGTGAGAAAAAACTAAGTGTCAATGGTGATTCTGTCGATAGAATGGGATTATAGTTTTCTTCTTTTCTCCATTTTCCAATGTTTATGTTATTGTCCATATTATCTTTACGATAAAAATATTACATTTGTAAAACTCTATTAAAGTTGGACTATGCATTAAATCATATGATTCTTCTTTTATAATACGTAAAAAAGAAATTCACAACATGGCATTTAATTCTGATTTTAATTTCCATGATATTAACCCTACCAAGATTCCTCAAAGAAATTTGAAAGACTTCAAACTATATCTTTGCTTTGTATTATATTCAGTAGATTCTCACATATGAAAAATCATAAAACAAAGGCTACATATCGCAACCATCACTTAAGTGCTGTTCAGAAGGCTACAATATTTAATAAATGAATCTGATTTTGTTTCACAGTGTTTATCTAAAACAGTTTTTAAAAGATATTTATTTTCTATTTTTCTTACATTCTCCCTTTTTTAATCTGTAAATAAAAATGAATGAAAAATTTAGGACACAACATCATTCTATAATGATTCTAGAACTGGTCTTGCATTAAAGACACCCAGAAATGGATCTATAAGATAGATGTCATCACACAGTATTTGTCTGGCATCAGATTATTTTAAACGGTGCCTTGACTTTTGACTTCAATGCTAGAAGCAATTGCCGTAATCTACATCAGAATATTACAAATGAAGATACTCTAACACAAAGACTTGGATGATTTTGTTTAGATTGTCAATGGTTGCTTCGTTCAGATTTTCTTCATTGTCATCCATGGTGTGCCAGACTTCAGGGAAGGGAGATGGTATCAAATGCAGAATTGGAACACCTAATGAGAAAGAACCAACTTGTAATTAAGTGCTTATTTCCACCAAGTACGCTAGGAAGTGTCATTCTTCGAGCAGAAGGAGTGCTCCACGTACAAAGACAGCTGGGGAATTCATCATCTTCAATGTACCTCCCTATAGCTTACCCGGGCACTCCAAAATCAGTCATTCACTAAATACATATTCATGAATTCGTCACATAATTATAAAGTACCTGCTAAGTGCCAGTTTCTGTTCTAGAAGTTGAGATTTCATTCGTGAAAAGGCAAAGCCCCAACCACATGGAGCTTACCATTCAGTGGAGCGAGAAACAAGTAAACAAATATGAAACATGATTTTAGGGAGTGAAAAGGTTTATGAAGAAGAATTAACCAAGGTAAGGGACTAGAGAATGTAAGACCAGTGGCCAGACCAAGAGAGGGGGTATTTAAAGTCCAGGAAGGCCCCCTGGAGAAGCTAACATTAAAATAGAGAAACACACCACAGGGGAAGCAAGCCATGCAGAGATCTGGGGTGAGGTGAGAACTCCCGGCAGCTTTACTAGCGAGTGCAAAAGTCCTAAGGTAGAAGTGTGCTGGGTCTGCTTAAGGAACAGTAAGAAGGCCCGTGTGGAGAGAGAGGTAAGAGGTGACATTGAAGAGGGGGAGCTGAGTCAGAAAATAGAGGCCCTTGGAAGCCATGGTAAAGACTTTGGGTTTTATTCTACACCAGACACATCCATGCCATGGCTTGTGGGCCGCCTGTGGCCCAGAACAGCTAGGAATGTGGCCCCACAAAATCTTTTAATGTCATGTCTATTTTAGCATCTATTTTCTTCACGACCCCATGCATAGTTCCATTTTTGAAGTTCACAGTCACACCTTATTCATGACATCACATTTTGACAGCACATACATTTGTGAGCAGCTGTTTTCAATTATGAAGCACATGAAAAGCAAAATTCAAACAAGCATTTCTGACAAGCACCTTGAGAACCCACTGAGAATTACAACCAATCCTATCGAACCAGACATTGATAAATTCATTTCACAAAAATGAGGTCAAATTTCCTACTAGTCTTCTATTGTTCTCATTTTTCTAAACCCCATAATAAAAAATATTTTAAAAGAAGTCCTATTCTGAAAATATACTATCATATATAATTTATGTGTGGCCCAAGACAATTCCTTGTTACTCAATGTGGCCCAGGGAGGCCAAAAGGTTGGACACCCCTGTTTTACGTGGTGCTCCCACATTCTCTATTCCCTTACTTTGGTTAATTCTTATCACTCCCTAAAATCATGTTTCATATTTATTTACCTGCTTCTCTCTCCACTGAATTGTAAAAAGAGGAGAAATTGTAAAAAGAGGAAAGTGGCATTGTTTGATTTATATTTTAAAAAGATAACTCTAGCTCCTATACAAAGAATGGGGAAGCAAGAGCAAAAAATGGAGACCAATTGGAAGGCTACCCCAAGAGTCCTCGGGTTGATTTAGACATCTACCATCTTGACACCAAGAATATCGGTACCTTATTGACCAGAAAACCCCAGAGTTACACAAGATATCAGAATACAATTTAACTCTATGAAAAGGAAGGCAGGATGTCAGTGGGATGTGAACTTTGTTTATTCTTTTTTTTTTTTGAGTTGGGGTCTCACTCTGTCACCCAGGTTGGAGTATAGTGGCACAATCACGGCTCACCACAGTCTTGACCTCCTGCGTTCAGGTGTTCCTCTTTCCTCAGCCTCCCAAATAGTTGGGTGACAGGCATGTATCTCCATGCCTGGCTAATTTTTATTTTTATTTTTATTTTTATAGAGACAAGGTTTCACTATGTTGCCTAGAACTCCTGGGCTCAAACAGTCCTCCTGCCTCAGCCTCCCAAAGTGCTAGGATTCCAGGTGTGAGTCACTGTGGCTGGTGAGATGTGAGCTTTCATAAATATTCTAGGTGTAGAAAAGAATATAAAGGTGTCCTCAAAGATTTGGAATGACTTTTATGAGAAAACAGAAGCCATGATGGACGACTTCAAGTGATGGATGATTTAATTAATCAACTAATTAAATATAATGGTTCCTCAAACTTGTAGATAGTCACAAAACAGGGGGAATGGGGATTAGTTCTAAGAAATTAGCACAAAGTGCTGCATAGCGGTATTATACTTAGATGCCACCTTGAAAATCTAAAACTGAATGTGTATGAGACATGGGCGTGGGACACGGGAAAAAGGCAGAATTAAGGACAACTCCCAGGACTCTGACCTGAGCAACTGGATAAATGTAGACCATTTACTGAGAAGGGCAAGACTAGGAAAGAAGCACTTACAGTCAAGCCCCTCATTCCTCCATATTGATGAACAAAGGTGGACTCTGTCATTTCATTTGAAACCTGAAGAGCGTGGTCTGGTTAGAGGATATCAAAGTGTAAAATGCTGCATCTGAATCGTACCTGGTATCCATAAACATCATGTGAAAAAGTGTCTGGACTCCTCGCCTTCCATTCATTTTGACCTGAGCACCTGACTGACTTCTAGCTTCCAGGTACACAATTAGAAGACACTTATTGGTGAAAGTTTATATATAGCACAATCTGCATACTTCTTTTTAAAAGATAGGTACTCACTCAAGTTAATTTTATTGTCTGTTTTAGATCATTTAAAATAGCTTTAGGTTGGTTCAGATCACTTATATCTAAATTTGGCACAGTTAGTCTTTAGAGAAGGATGGTTTTAGTGATTTGAAATGCACCAAAAATTATTCGTGTTTATTTGCTTCTTAATTTGCTGTGTGCAGCAATTAGAGACCTGGGGTGTTTCACTGCTAAAGTGAGCTAGCTGATTCTACCAGAAAGCTAAATATGGTTTGGGAATGAGACAAGGCTAAAAACATTGACCTTGCTCTACTTTTAAGAGTGGATGAGTGATATGTAGTCTTGGAATTTCAAAACGCACACAAAATATAATAAATACGATAAGTCAAAAATTTGCATATGCACACACACACACATTACCTCTTCTTAAAAATGGAATATGGTCATCCTGAATCACGTTTCCATAACCATGATTCTGGAAATACTGCCTCTCCCAAGAGTGATCCTTGAGCAATCCCAATTCATGGAGTTCATTTTCTGTAGATGACAATGAAATAGTAGATGAGCAACTATTTCGATCTGCTCAAGACTCAGAACATATCCTTATTTAGGGAGTTTGAAATATTTGCGCATGTGGTCTTAATTTTTAAAAGATTATGCAACAGTGAGCATGGCCACGCCCATGACAATAAACATCTGGGTTGAACTTGGGTGTGCACATTTTGGAGTAGGAAGAGAGAGGAAACCTTACAGGTAAGAATCTCCTTAGAGGCAGAAACTCAACAGAACAATAGAGAGACAGAGAATGAGAAACCAGTGGAAAATGAGGGGAAAACCCAGGTTAGGTACTTCTAGGTCCAAGATGCTGCATGACAAATGCTTAAAGATGAGATATGGGCTTATGAGAAAAATATTCAAGCAGAATAAGGATATAGAGCTTATCAAGTGACAACTCTATCGGAAAAGGATACCTAAGGTGACCTACATCAGTGGTTTGCAAAGTGTGACTGGTAACATCTGCGTCACCTGGGAACTTGTTAGAAATGTAAATTATCTGGGTCCACATCAGACTTACAGAAATTCTGGGAGTGGAGTAAAACAATCTGTGTTGTAGCAAGCCCTCCAAGGATGCTAAAAGGTTTGAGAACCACTGGCCTGCATAACCCAAGTGTCACATGTTACAAAGGATGACAATATCAAACGAATATTATAGAGCTGTTTTGTTTTGTTTTTTAATTGCTAAATATAAAGAGGAAACTAGACCAACCGGTAAGCACCCATATGTAATATGATCTTAGGAACATTGAGAAAGTCCTAGCCACCACCAAAAACAATATTCCCATCTATTTACCGATACCTATCATTCCTTTACCACAGGATACAACTTTTTTTCAGATATGTTCTCACTCTATTGCTGAAGCTAAAGTGTAGTGGCGTGATCATAGCTCACTGCAGCCTCAACCTCCTGGTCTTAAGTGACCCTCCCACCTCAGCCTCCTGCGCAGTAACCTTGATGTATGCAGCCATGCCTGGCTAATTTTTTAATTTTTTTTTAATTTTTAAAACTTATTTTTGGCCAGGTGCAGTGGCTGAAGCCTGTAATCCCAGCACTTTGGGAGGCTGAGGTGAGAGGATTACCTGAGCCCACAGGTTTGAGACCAGCCTGGGCAACTTGATGAGACCTCATCTCTACAATTAAAAAAAATAATAATTAGCTAGACGTGGTAGTGCACCTCTGTAATTCTGGCTACTTGGAAGGCTGAGGTGGAAGGATCGCCTGAGTCCAGCAGGTTGAGTCTGCGGTGGCTGTGAGCATGCCATTGCACTCCAGCCTAGGCAACAGAGTGAGACACCAACTCAAAAATAAAATATAATAAAATAAAGTAAAAAATGTATTTTTTGTAGAGATGGGGTTACACTATGTTAATCCAGGTTGGACTTAAACTTCCTGCCTCAAATGATCCTCCCATTTTGGCCTCCCAAAATACTGGGATTAAAGACATGAGCTATTGCCCCTGGCCAGGATACAGCTTTTTTTTACACAATTAGAGATATAGTTTGAAGTGTAAGAACCAGTAGGAGGGGCAACACAATGGGTTAAAACTGCATGAAGGTGCAAGTTATTGACATAAATTTGTTCTGGTACAGAAAATAAGAAAAGTGCATGAAACCCTTGAAAAAAGGCCAAACAGTTTCTCGAGGCTACCATCACAGTAAGGAAAACACTGCCAGAAAAGGCTCAAGAAGTTTATATTAATAATATCATAATAGTGGCCGGGTTCAGTGACTCAGCCTGTAATCCCAGCACTTTGGGAGGCCGAGGCAAATGGACTGCCTGAGCCCGTGAGTTCAAGACTAGCCTGGGCAACTTGGCAAGACCTCGTCTCTACAATAAAATAAAGATAGCTGGGCGTGGTAGCGCACATCTACAGTTCCAGCTACTCAGAAGGCAGAGGCGGAAGGATTACTGGAGCCCAGCAGGTCTATGCTGGGGTGGCCGGGAGATCGCGTGCCACTGCACTCCAGCCTGGGCGAAGGAGTTAGACTCCAACTCAAAAAATAATAATAATATCATAATAGCAATTCTTCCAAGCTAGGAATTGAAATTGGCCAAAGATGAGCATCTGAAGTTCGGGTTGAAGCTTCTCCTGTAAGAGTCTAGACCTAAACCAGGCTCGGTGGCTCAGCCTGTAATCCCACGCCTTTGGGAGGCTGAGGTGAGTGGATTGCCTGAGCCCATGGGTTCGAGACCCTCCTG
>NW_007034710.1:155978-172724 GCF_000164805.1 Carlito syrichta
CTGCACTCCAGTCTGGGCGACAGAGTGAGACTCCAACTCAAAAAAAAAAAAAAAGAGTCTAGACCTAGATTCTGGCAAATAGTTTACTCATGGCAAAGGGATCAATTAAGATTGCAGTGTTTTTCCCACTGCTTAGAAGTAGGACAATTCTATCTTGTTCCAAAAAGTTTGTGGGGCTAACAAGAAATTTCTAGCATGAAGTTCTTGCCTCCAAAGCAGCACTCTGGCCTGGATTCTATAACTAAGGTCAATCTCATTTTCATCTTTTCCTGGTGCCTGAAGGGCTTGTTTTGTTTTGTTTGGGGTGGGGTGGGGTGGGGTGGGGTAGGGTGGAACTATGAAGAGAAGAAGTTCTTCTCCTCTGCTTTCTCTAAGGGCCAAGCCTCTCTCTCCTGCCATAGATATCTTGGCCTGGTCTGGCCTAGTCTACTCCCATATAGTTGACTCTAAATTGTGAAGGATCTGGCCTTCTCTACATCCTAATCTCTCACTTCTTTGGAAAATTGGCAGAGATTGTACTAGATTTTAAGGAAAATCATGTCTGGATAAGGCAGAAAATAGAAGATGAAAAAGACAGAGATGGAAAAGCAAGAAAAATTAAAGAATATCTTTAGGTATCATTACAAGAACATAGCATTCATATATGCCAACATGCTTTGCTGAGACAAGTTTTTTTTAGAAATGCATTCCATATGCTTCAAACTGAACTTTGGGAGGATATTTTTCAAATCATTTCTAAGGATATGTAAACATGAAATGTAGTATTTTATGTTTCCATTTCAAAATACAGTTTTATGCAAGAAAATAAACTGGGCTTACTAAAAGATATGAATAGGAACAATAAACTAATCAATAAGGCAAGAAAAGAGCCTGTAAAGTACATTACATATTTAAGTCATGCATTTAAACTACAAATTTTGAAGCGTAGTGTCTGTCAGTCAGAAGAATCCACATTTTATCCTTTAATAACAGTGGTACTTACCAATTGCATGAAGCCTATTAAACCATCTGGCAGAGTTTGGGAAAAAATTGGGAAATGTTGGGTTTGGAGCTCCAATTAAATCCAGTAAGACCAATAAATCCTAAAGGAGAACAAATATTGTTTAATCACTGTCACCAAAACATGTTTCATATTCATCCACAGGGAAAAATGGTCAAAACAAGCTGCATTTTAATAATTGAGGATAATATGGGAGCTTTACAAATGAACGAAAGGTCTAATAACATTTTATGCTAATCATTTTGGAGAACTCTTTAAATCTTGCTTATGCAATGAGAACGCATGGCAAAGTGTTGACTCTTTGTTTAACTCCAAGAGTATATCATTAAAGATAAATTAGAAAGAGGACATTTGGAGAAGTATTTCATAGATTAAAAAAGAATACATTCTCTTTCCTTCCAGGGAGCCCTGTCCAATCTTTTATTCCATTTTAAACTCACCATTGTATTCTCAATCTGTAATGACATGGCTCCCAAAGAAAGCACTTGAACAGTAACAATTTATTGACCAAGCAGTGTCCAAAAAAAAGTCTTTGTTTGGGAGCTACATGACATCGTATCTCTGGATTTCCATTTTCTAGTATATCAAACAAAGACTTCAAACTCTCTGAGCTCTAAGCATTCCTTCTGGTTATAATTACAGCAGTGTTCTTTACTCTGTTTGAGCCATAAAACATCAGCAGGCTTGAGAAATCCCCAAAGACTAACCCCCCTAGATGAAGACCTCCTGATTTGCATAGTGAAATAATGTGTGTGTAAATATCTAGCATAGATCCTGGCAAATATTAGATAAATATCTTCAGAATTTATGATTCTAAAAACATAGTATATATCAATTCATGAATGATAATTAAATATATCCATAAGAAAAATAGGCTTGGTTGACATAGGAACATATTTACAAGGTTAGATAAGCTACCAGAAAATTGCTACTGGAAAGAAAAGGTCTTAACCATCACTGTCGATTTATATCCTTGGGCTGATAAATACATAACTTTGTTCTCCTACTCAGCCAGATCTCTCTCTCTCTGAACCCTTTTTAGTCACTTGGGCACAAGTGAATGAATGAGACTCTCATCATATTCCCTTGATTATGAGCTGCCAATGGACAACAGGAGGTGTGTGAGTGTCCTAGAAGACAATAAATGTAGCCATTTGGGGCCAGTGGCTCACGCCTGTAATCCCAGTACTTCAGGAGGCCGATGCGGGAGGATTGTCTTAGCTGAGGAGTTCGAGAGTAGCCTGGGCAACATGGTGAGACCTCATCTCTACAATAAGTCAAAAAATTAACTGGGCGTGGTGGCACATGCCTGTAGTTCCAGCTACTTGGAAGGCTGAGGTGGAAGGATCACCTGATCCCAGCAGGTTGAGGCTGCGTTAGCCGTGATCCCACCACTGCACTTCAGCCTGGGTGATGGAGTGAGACTCCAACTCAAAAAAAATAAAAATAAAAAAATGTGGCCATTTGGACATATGAGTGAAGGTTGGCTGGGCGTGGTGGCTCACACCTGCACTTTGGGAGGATGAGAGAGGAGGATTGCTTGAGCCCCGGAGTTGGAGACAAGCCTGGGCAACATAACAAGACCTCATCTCTACAACAACAACAAAAATCCAAAAATTAGCTGGGCATGGTGTCACAAGCCTGTAGCACCACTATCGGTAGGCAGAGGAGGGAGGATCACCTGAGCCCAGGAGGTCAAGGCTGTGGGGAGCTGTGTTCATGCCACTGCCCTCCAGTCTGGACTACAGACTGAGGCCATGCCTCAAAAGAAATAAATAAAAATAAAACAGAGTGAAGGTCAGTAACAGGAAAAAGGACAGGAATGAGGGGAGGTTTAGGAATAAGCTGTCAGTTCCCAGATGGGATGAAGGTCAGGATGGATGAGGGTCCTGAGAAGAATGGAGTCTCCAGGATAGCGGGAGGTTCCCAGCTGGGGGTCATGAGGACTTAGGGACTGAGTAAAGATCAAATGAGGGAAGAGAGTCAGAGTGTAGAGAGCATCAGGGGCGGGTGAGGGAGTAGGGGTGGAGTGTGGCCCAGGAATGGGACGAAGATGAGACTGTGTGGTGCACCCATTACTTAGTAATAACAGCAAGGTTTTAAGGCAGTATCACAATGTCCCCAACCCCGTGGCAAAAACGCCACATCCAAACCAACTCATCACAATGCCATATACACACTGGAGCCACTGTAATACTTTGAAGCCACCAAGGAAATTCTTTACTCCCACCCTCCTCTTATTCTGTTTCTCAGAACCCCATACCCCTCAGACTTTCTTTCTTTCTTTCTTTCTTTTTCTTTCTTTCTTTCTTTCTTTCTTTCTTTCTCTTTCTTTCTTCTTTCTTTCTTTCTTCTTCTCCTTCTCTCTCTCTCTCCCTCTTCCTCCCCCCTTCCTTTCTTCTTTCTTTTCATCTTTCCTTCTTTCTTTATGTCAAAGTCTCACTCTGTTGCCCCGGCTGGAGTGCAGGGTCATGCTCACGGCCAATGCAGCCTCGACCTGCTGGGCTCAGGTGGCAATTCTTCTTCCTCAGTCTTCCAAGTAACTGGAACCACAGGGGAGTGCCACCATGCCCGGCTAAATTATTTATTTGTTTATTGTAGAGACAGCTCCCGCCAAGTTGCTCACACCGGTCTCAAACCCCCGCGTTTGGGCAATCCTCTCACCTCTACCTCCCAAAGTGCTGGGATTACAGGTGTGAGCCACTGCACCCGGCTTTCCTCAGACTTTATAAAGGCCTCCAAGAAGGGGTTTGCTCACTCCAGCTCAATACAGTACTGGGGGCATGTGCTCCCACTGGATCCAAACAAATCTGATGTTTCCTTCATCTGATTCATTGTATCATTTTAATGAAGCTCAGTCAAACATGGCTTCTAACCCAGAGTCATTTTTAGCTCTGGGTTTCCTCAAAGACCTAGTGCCTGCCAAGGAATGTTCTAAAGACTCTGCTCCAAGATGCCATGGCATTTCCAGGTCTTTACTTGGCTTTAGTGACCTATCCTTGGGACAGTGGCTGCAGTTACACAGCCCTGAAGAAGTTACCCAGACTGACCATGCCATGCAGTTGGTTGGTGCCTCTTTCTCCAGGTGGGTGTGGGGTTGATGCCATCTTCGCAGCCAAGTGTCGAGACCCATAGAGAGAATCTTGAGGAGACCAGTGAAGAAAAGCCTCTTCCCCATCAAAGAATATCAGCTGGAGGGAGAGATCTGGCCTGGAGTCTGAAATATTCTGGTAAAGTGAACAATAAAAAGAGCAAAAACGTTGTGATGATTTTAAAAAAACAAAAACAAACAGCACGCTTTCTTATTAACTGGGCAAAAAGATGGATATGGCACAAAGGACGATAACAAAGCAACTGAGATGATGCCAACATTTATTTCACACCCAAAATCATCACAGCTCCCATCATCTTCACCCACACACGTCACCTTCTCCCACACCCTCTAAAGATAGAAGCCATATTATTTCTTACTCCTGAGAACTTGGAAACTCTGAAACTGCTATGATGAGCAGTGTGACATGCCACCTAGCTCCGCCTCCCTCCCCAGCAGGGTGTGTTGCCCCAGCTGGCAGAAACTTTGGAAATGGCCTTGCTGGCCCAGGAGTGTCTTACACCACATGACTGGTCTCCATAGGTGCTGGGGGGTCTCTGAGGGGCCCCTGAGCTCCCCAGGGGTTGACCGAGGCTGTTGTTGAACCTGTATTGCAGCTTGACCTCTTTTCCTCTACCCAGTCCCATTTCTTTCCCCTCCCTGCCACCCATGTTGACCCAAGGTTACTCGCTAATAAATGACCTGAGAACTGAATTCCACATCAGAGTGTGCTTTCTGGGGAATCCAACCGGAAACAACTGCAAAAGTTTCTTTTTTATTTAAGTCTGCAATATTTGTATTGGGTGTAGGTTCAGGAACGCAAGCGTCGCAAAATGTGCCACCAGCCACAAATATAACAGCAAAGTCCTCTGGATTCTGATGGATTGTTTTTTTTTTTTTTTTTGAGTCAGCGTCTTATTCTTCCCCAGGCTCGAGTGAAGTGATCTGATCACTGCTCACTGCATCCTCCCACTCCTGGGCTCAGGTGATCCTCCAGTGTCAACCTCCCAAGTATTAATAGCTGAGACTACAGGTCTGTACCACCACACCTGGCTTTTTTCTTTTCTTTTTCTTTTTTTTGGAGCAATGAGGTCTCACTATGTTGTCCAGTCTGGTTCCACACTCCAAGCTCAATCGATCCTCCTACCTCAGCCACCTAAAGTGCTCGGACAGCAGGATAGCAGGCATGAGCTACCATTCCAAGCCTTTGATTTAGTTAACACTTTCTACCATCTGACAATAACCCAGACAGTGGGAAGTCTGGCCTTTCAGATTAGTCCTGGTACCCTAACCTCAGCATCCTTCGACCCCATGGGAATCTCTCATCTATTGAATCTTCCATCTTTTCACAGTCCTTACTGTGATCTCCTTTACTATCCTCCTTCATGTCCTCACTTCATATGGGGCTTAAATTCCAGTCCATCAGCTGGGCATGAGAGCTCACACCTGTAATCCCATCACTTTAGGGGGCAGAAGCAAGAGGATAACTTGAGGTCAGAAGTTTGAGACCAGCCTGGGCAACATAGTGAGACATTGTCTTCTCACACACACACACACACAAAATTAACTGGACATGGTGGCCAATATCTGCAGTCCCAGCTACTCAGGAGGCTGACACAGGAGGATTGCTTGATCCCAGGAGTTGGAGGCTTTGGTGAGCTGTGATTATGCAACTGCACTCCAGTCTGGGCAAAAGAATGATACCCTGATTTTAAAAAATACACGCATACACACACACAAATACATATATATATTCCAGTAAATCCTAATCACTCTATTCCCTTTTATATGACCTCAGTTCCCTTGCTGCCCTCTGCCTGCTTTGGTCCCACTTTCATGGCAAAAACATAACATTAAGTCCCACCCTAGGCTATGCTTGCACGCTTGCAGCTAAACCTAGCCAGAGATAAATATATAACCACACTGTCTGGTCTTGCTTAAAACTCACGACCACAAACCTCACGTTGGCCTTTCCTGCTGACTGGTAAGCCAGACTGTATTTTCTTAGTTCAATCACCCTCACACTCTTCCAGTATTCCACACTCCTCCTTTCCCCAAAGCCTCACCCGTTCTCACTCCCAGCTCGTGGCCTTGACCTCCCCTTGCCATGTTCAGATCGGATGCCAGTCTGTCTACTTGTGCACAGAATCCCATCCCTCTCATCTGCCCAAGTACATCACTCTAGCAAATGCCACTTCTCTCTAGCATTATTGTTCTCTCTCTGCTGGATAACCCCATCAGCCTACACAGATACTGTTGCTTCTCTCATCTCAAAGTGTCTGACCCCACTATTTCCACCAACTATGCCCCCCTCGGTTTATCCCTTTTATAGCAAAACTCCTTAAAGGCGTTGTCTCTTCACACTGTCTCCAATTCCCCTTCTTAAAACTGCCCCAATCAGGCTTCATCTCTGCCAGTTGCTGAAACTGCTCTTGACAGAGATGCCAATGACCTCTGCATTGCTACGTTCCATGGTCAGCTCTCAGTCTTCATCTTTCTTGACTTACTGTCAGCATTTGACATAGTTGATCACTCCCTTTGGGAACACCATATTTCCTCCTGCCTCAGTCAGCAATGATGGTTTCCTTCACACTCCACTTTTTTTTTTTTTTGAGCTGGAGTTTCACTCTGTTGTCCAGACTAGAGTACAGTGGCGTACTCACGACTCATTGCAACCTCATCTGGGGCTCAGGTGATTCTTCTGTCTCAGCCTCCCGAGTGACTGGAAATACAGGCTTGAACCATCACACCCAGCTAACTTTTTTTTTTTGTAGATGTGAGATCTCATCATGTTGCCCAGACTGGTCTCAAATCCTTAGGCTCAAGTGATTCTCCTACCTTGGCCTCCCAAAATGCTGGGATTACAGGCATAACCAACTGCACTTGACCTCCCCTTTTCTTTTCTTTCTTTCTTTTTTTTTTTTTTTGAGTTGGAGTCTCACTCTGTGTGCAGTGGCCACTCCCAGCCACCGCAGCCTCGACCTGCTGGGCTCTGGCGATCCTTCTGCCTCAGCCTTTCGAGTAGCCGAATTACAGGCATGCGCTACCATGCCCGGCTGATTTTTTTTTATTTGTTGTAGAGATGAGGTCTCGCTGCCCAGGCAGGTCTCGAACCCGCGGACTCAGGCAATCCACTCACCTCAGCCTCCCAAAGGCGCGGGATTACAGGCTGAGCCACCAAGCCCGGCTCTCCCCTTTTCTTTTAATACTAGAAAACCCTAGGGCTCGCTCCTTGGTTCTCTCCTTTCCTGTCCACACTCACTCCCTTAATATCTATCTATTCTTGAGGCTTTAAATTATTTACATACGCATATCTACACACACCCACTTACAATACATACACACAGACACACATATAGAAACAAAAAATATATATCTCTAGTTCTGACCTTACGCCTAAGCTCCAAATCTGCAAATTCAACTACCAAATACACACCTCCACACAGATGTTTAATAGACATCTCAGACATAAAGGCTCAAAACTCAACTCCTGCTGTTTTTCCTAAAATCTGCACTACCACCACTCCCCCCAACTAAATTGATGGCAACACTACCCTTGCTGTTACTCAAACCAAAAACCATTGGGGATATAGATCTCTCTCTCCATACACACACCCAAATTCAGTTCATCCTGCCTCTGCAAACCCATTTCCCACCATTCCTCACCACTTCCCTCTCTTTCCCATGTGCTTTGTTTTCTTTGAGCCTAGGATATCATGACAATTATGTGGTCACACTTGCCAGACAGTCTAGCACCTTTGTTTCTCGTGTGTCTGTCTGGCTTTGTTGCTTATGGGTCTCACTTCCTGGAGCTCTTTCCTGCTTGCTCCAGCCTGAACTGGCTACCAGGGCCGCTACCCACCTGTTCTCTTCGGTATCCCCTCCCCATCCCTCTAGGGACTCCCTCTCCTTCTCCCATATGGAATCTCCAGTGGCCTGAACCCCAAGACACCCTCTTTCTTGATTTTGCTGGAGCACACCTTTAGGCAACTTCATAAAAAGAAACAGAACAAGAGGGTGAAACTCTTGAGACTTACATCTGAACATGTCTCCATTCCATTCTACTATTTGATTTGACTGGCTATGAGTCTGAGCAGAAAATTATTTTTATTTTAAATATTTAAGGCACAATTTTATCATGTTCTAGCTCCCAAGGTTTCTCTTGAGAAGTCCAACACTGTTCTCATTCCCAATACTTTTCATGTGACCTATTGGACTTGGAATGATTCACCAAAAGCGATGAGAGATCTTTTTTTTTTTTTTGTCATTGTTGTCCTTTTTCTAGAAAAGGTATTCCTTCTACTTTGTTATGAATTTGCATGAATTTGAACACAGAACTTTTGCATGAATTTGAACACAGAACTTTTAATTTTCAAAATCTCTTTCATATTCTGGGATTGTTCTGTTATTGTAGCAATTTAGTTTTGTCTCGTGGACATAACTTCTCCAAATCACAGAAGGAGAGGGTAAGGAAGACTGCAAAGTTGCAGGGCAAAGAATGTGAATGTGGGCTTATAGTCCTGTTACTGGAGAGAGGAGGGGCTGTGAGGAGTTGGGAATAATCCAGCCTACTATTCAGCCCTCTCTTAGGACACTTTCCGCCACCACCTACCCAACCCACAAAAGCTGAAGAACATAAAATAATTCCTCAATACAAATTTAAAGTATAAATGGAAGAATAGACATGATACTCTCAAAGTTCGCATTCAAAAACAGCCCTTTAAAAAAACTCCCCAAACCATTGTTTACCTCTAACAGAAAGGATAACTAAGAGAATACACATATATATAGTTTGTTTTTGAGTCAAGATCTCACTGTGTCTTCTAGGCTGGAATGCAGTGGCACCACAGCATCAACCTTCTGGGCTCAAGCGATCCTTCCACCTCAGCCTCCCAAGTAGCTGGGACTACAGGTGTGCACCACCACACCCAGCAAATTTTCTGATGTTCTGTGGAAACGAGGTCTCGCCATGTGGCCTAGGTTGGTCTGGAACTCCTGGACTCAAACGATCTTCCCACCTTGGCCTCTCAAAGTGCTGGGATTACAGGTATAAGCTACTGTGCCTGGCCAAGAATATATATGTTGCCTTTAACTTTTTAATGGGGATACCACCCCCCCCAAACCACTCAGGCCTTTCTATTTCTGTGACCAAAAATGAGTAAGAATATATGAGAAAAGGTCAATGAGCTCACTGAGAGAAAACACACCCACTATACAGAACAGTGCCTTTAAGGACATATCATATTCTTGGACAAGAAATGCAAATATGAAGAATTAAACTCTCGTGTTGGCTTTTGAGTTCCCTCACCCAATTGCTGGGGAAGGGTGCTGGTTAAAAACCAGGCAGTGTATGGGACAAAGGCATAATAGAAGGTTCAGAAACAAAACAAAAAACTAGCGAAAAGGAGACGGGAGGGTATCAACAATTCTTGCTTTCTTCAAGTTCAGCATATCCAGCAAAAATAGAACCAAATATCTCTATTACTTCCATTACGAGATAATCTTTTACTCCTTTACCTCCATTGTATCAAAGGCTGGACCCTTCATCGAGTTCTGCAGGGGAGGAAAGGGTGTTTGTTGCCTGCGAATGAAGTTTTTGGTTTTTGCTTTGTTGTGTTTACTTGGTTATGAGCGATATCAGAACAGAATGTCTCCATCGGGTTTAGCACTTTTTTCCAATAGCCCCTTAAGAACACAGAGGCTGAAATAACATCTGAGAGTCCCAGAAGTATTCTGAGCTGAAAGCACAATGCTCTGCTATGCTATGTAAAGGGAAGCCGAGATTCACAGATAATAACAATAATGCATTTCTGCTTCGTGCTTTTCATCGTGATAGGCCTGAATTACCCACTCTCTCCTACAGAACCACTTTGCAGCCCCCCCGCCCCAACCAAAGAGCCACCATCTCTCAGATCAGAAAGCTGTGATGTTGTGGCTGTATAAACATGAAGAAATGAACATGGTTTCTTCGAAAACATAGTTCTCATACTTATGTGGGTACCAACCTCGCTCCTTGATTTTTCACAAAGAAATGTTGTGTTATGGCTAGGCACGGTAGGCTCGCAATTGGCTAGGCTGGGTGTGGTGGCTCACACCTGTAATCCCAGCACCTTTGGGGGGCTGAGGCGGGAGGACTGCTTGAACCTGGGAATTTGAGACCAGACTAGGCAACAAAGGGAGACCTCGTCTCTACAAAAAAAGCAAAAAATTAGCCAGGTGTGGTGGCATGCACCTGTAGTCCCTGCTATTTGGGATGCTGAGGTGGATGGATCTCCTGAGCCCCGTAGGTCGAGGTTGCGTGAGCTATGATCATCGTGATCGTGCCACCGCATTGTAGCCTGGGTGACAGTGTGAGACCTCGACTCAAAAAAAAATACTAAGAAGAAGGAAAGAAATGTTGTGTTTCATGTAATGAGTATGCAGAGCTGAGGAATCAGGTACCAATGAACGGATGCACTGCCCTGTACCTTAGGTTTATTGCCCCTGGTTGACATTTCGAATCATAGTAACTTTCAAAGAATATTCATTCAAATTCACATCATTTTGTAACAAATTAGAATAACAATATCCCAAAAGTCTCCATTTCTAAATGGCCTCCTCATTCCCCTAAGGATTCTAGAATTCGCTCTGAGTAATTGCTGATGTATTTCACCCTGGGAATCAACAAGGGGAAAACAGATACCTTCAAGGAAAGGAGGTGCTTGTCTAAGGCACGGGCAAGTTCCAACATCATCGCGCACGGCACAGCTGAATCTGTGGCTCCCACAAACAATCTGCTGTCCCAGTGGGGAAAATACTTGGAGTCATAGTGGCAGGCGAGGACCAAGTGTCGCTTAGCGGTGGGATGGAGGGTGCTGATGATATTTGAGAAAGACCGGTACCCGTAGGGCGTCTGACTCAGGAAGGTGTCTACTTCCAAGACCCAGTCAGCCTGAAGCCTCTGAATTCGCTGCATGATGTGCTGATCGAGACAAAAACCAACATTTCGGATGAAAACAGTTTTAATGTGTTAACTATGATTTTTAAATTGTATATGATGCCTTCAGGTTAAAAGTGTTGTATATGCCGATTAGGACATGATATTAATAGCTACTGTAATTGATACGATGTTTTTCCTGCTTAAAAGAGAAGCTAATAGTCTTCCTTTTCTAAATTCCCCCTATCAACAATCTCAAATAATTGTTCCGTGTTTGTTTGTTTGTTTTGTTTGTTTTGAGTCAGGGTCTCACTCTGTCGGCCAGGCTGGAGGGCAGTGGCTCAATCATAGCTTACTGCAATCTCCACCGACCCATCGAGATTCAAGAGATCCTCCCATCGAGGTTCAAGAGATCCTCCCATCACAGTCTCTCAAGTAGCTGGGAACAAAGGCACAAGGCCACCATGCCCGCTTACGTTTTAAAATCTTTTTTAGGGATGAGGTCTTGCTGTGTCGCCCAGGCCGGTCTTGAACTCCCAGGCTCAAGCAATCCTCCCATCTCAGCCTCCCAACACACTGAGATTACAGGCGTGAGCCACCACACCAGCCTAGCCAACTGTGACTATAAACCAGTATGAATCATTTGATGTGAATCTTTTCACATATCTTCTCCTTGCTTATACAGACCTACACTGGTGTATAAACACATATGTGGCATAGGACTACGTTTTTTTGTTTTGTTTTGCTTGAGCCAGAGTCTCGCTCTGTCACCCAGTCTGGAGTGCAGTGGTATGCTCATGGCCACCAAAGCCTCAACCTCCAGGGCTCAGGCGAACCTTCCACCTCAGTCTTCCAAGTAGCTGGAATTACAGGCACGTGCTACCACACCTGGCTTAATTTTTGATTTATTGTAGAGATGAGGTCTCACCATGTTGCCCAGGCTGGTCTCAAACCCCGGGGCTCAGGCAATTCTTTTGTCTCGGCCTCCCAAAGTGTTGGGATTACAGGTTTGAGCCACCGCACTCAGCCAGGACTATGTGTTTTTTTAGGAAGAGAATCCTACTGGACACATTACTCTGCCCCTTGCTTTTCTCACTTAATACATTATGGACATGTCTACAAATCAGGAGCCAGCAAACCAGTTCAGTAGCATTTAAGTCCACATTTAATATTTCGAGGAGGTGCGAAGGCACATGTGAGAAGTGAGATGGACCAGGGTCCCAGAGGTCTTTACTTCTATTCTAAGCTCTTGGAGGGCAAGACTTGCAGATGGTAGGTGTTTTTGTCCCAGGTGTGTAGCACGTGCCCAAGTCCAGTAAATGCTTCATATATGAATACAATGAATGCTAACCAAAGATAGTGATGTCACCTGCTGAGGATAATGTCAAAAGCTCCCATAACAAGGGGGTGGCTGGGGAACATTTGAGATCTCTGCTCATTATAAGAATCCATAAGGCCAGACACGGTGGCATATGCTTGTAATTACAGTGCTTTGGGAGGCTGATGTGGAGGGATCACCTGAGCCCAGCAGTTTGAGACTGGCCTGGGCAACAGAGCAAGACCCCATGCTTATAAAAAAAAAAAAAAAAAAAATTAACCAGGTGTGGTAGTGCATGCCTGTAGTCCCAGCTACTCTGGAGGCTAAAGCAGGAGGATTGCCTGAACCCAGGAGGTAGAAGCTATGGTAAGCCATGATTGTGCCACTGCACTCCAGCCTGGACAACAGAGTGAGACCCTGTCTCTAAATAAATAAAAAAATCAACAAGAACTCTGAACCATAACAATGTATCAAGCTACTTTTCCTCTGTACCCAAAGCAGATCCAGACCCACAGCCAATACCAGTAAAAATAAAAAGAATCGGCTGGGAGCAGTGGCTCATGCCTGTCATCCAGCCCTTAGGGAGGCTGAGGCAGGAGGATTGCTTGAGCCTAGGAGTTCGAGACCAGCTTGGGTGACATAGTGAGACCTTGTCTCTGCAAAAACCTAAAAAGGAGCCAGATGTGGTGGCATGCACCAAGTAGTCCCAGCTACTTGGGAGGCTGAGGCAGAAGGATCGTTGAGCCCAGAAGGTAGAGGCTGTAGTGAGACCTTGACTCTAAATACATACATGCATACATACATACATACATAAACAAACAAATAACTTTAAAGAGAGAGAGAGAGAGAGAGAGAGAGAGAGAGAATCTCTTTCCCTAGTTCTCCTGACAGGAACCACAGTGGCTGATGGAAGAAAGCAACTAGAGTGGAGAAGGCAGAACCACTTGGGGAACCAGAAGCACCTTGTTACCCACCCAGAGTTGGTGGTGTGAGAAGCTGCGGTGAGTTCATTCTGATTTATTGTCCTCTCTCCTCTTTATTTTGCCTTGGCTTCATTTTTCTCACTATGTTCCTTTCTCCCCCCCACAAATATTGTTTGTATGTTTGCAGGTTGCCTTAAATTACTTTTTCAAAACTCAAACGACAAACTAACCCTCCAAACAACTGACCGCTTGTCCCTCGATTCACACCCAACAGAGGAGGATCTTGAGATGATAAATGAGTGACTTATGATAACTGGTGGTGAACTGCAGCCTTTTCCCCCAAAGAAACAAAGGATCTTCTGCCCCAGGCGAGCCTCGCGTGGCCTGCCGCTCACTAATGTGACATGACACGTAGGCGAGGGCCTTGGAAAAGCCGTGGCAGGAAGTTTCCAAGGAGAGGGGAACTGGGCCGGGGGAGGATGCAGATTCTAAGGTCAATCCTGCAAAAGTCAAATAAACAAATGACCCCAGCTAGTCACGCCTGCCTTTTGTATTGGGTGGACTTTGTCCTCAACAGCATGGCCTGTGCCAGTCTCCTGGCTTTTCTGTGACGAGTTTACGTGTTGTCTTCTCACATCATCGGATGAAATGCTTATAACTTTTTTGGAAATCAGGATCCATAACTCTCTTAGTACAGTGCTTTGCTCACAATATATAAATATAACATCAGATGATACAAAACATTAATAGTTTGAGTAGAAAGATAATGATTTTCTGCAGAATATGAAAATGTGTTATCCCTAGATTTTGTAAAAAAAAAAAAAAAATTCCCACAAAAGGGATCATCTTTTTTTTAAAAAAAGTATATACTCCAGAACATCTGGTATCCAGATGAACTGCTCCATAAAATGACTCCTTTAACGCCAACAATGGCCTGTAAGCGTACAAGCCGAATTGAAATTTTAAAATATATATTAGTTCACGCAGCTCAGAAGTGTCACACACAAAGTCATTCCTCTGCTAGTAGCCAGGCCTCGTCCTGAATGTCTAATGTTTGCACAGACACTAAAATACACAAAAGAACTGGCAAATTCTCCAAGAGTTTCCCCTGAAATAACCTTTTTTATTCAGTACAAATATTTTTTGTTTATCTTAGCAACTAAGATAATTTATCTTTATAAACAATCACATTGGCTGCATAATCTCATTAGGTCTCCAATATCCCTTGTTGTTGTGTTTTTCACTCTCAGACTTAAGTCTGCAGGTTCCCACGACAAGTCTCCAGAGTTAGGCTCCAGAGAGGGCTGCTCTCAAGCTGGGAGTGCCTGGCTGTGGCAGGGAGTCCAAAGCAGCTGCGCTTTCCCAGTTCAAAGGCAGCAGATGCCTGGTCCCTCCAGGCGTGCCAAAAGGCCCTTTAGAATATAGACCACACTTCGGATTACCTTGCATCTGTGCTTTAAAATGGGGAGAAGAGAGGCCAGAGCGCAGTGGCTTACGCCTGTAATGCCAGCTCTTTGAGCGGCTGAGGTCAGAGGATTGCTTGAGCCCAGTTGTTCGAGACCAGCCTGGACAACATAGCGAGACCTTGTCTCTACAAGAAAATCAAAAAATGAGCCAGCATGGTGGCATGTGCCCATCGTCCTAGCTACTTGGGAGGCTGAAGCGGAAAGGTCGCCTGAGCTGAATGAGGTCGAGGTTGCGGTGAGCCGTGATCATGCCACTGTACTCCAACCTGAGTGACAATGGGGCCTCGACTCCAAAAAGTAAATAAATAAATAGGGTTTTATTTATGGGGGAAAGAGGAAGACAGAAAGAGAGTGCACGCAACAGAGACAGAGATGAATGGAGATTGAGCAGAGAGAACAAAATACAAAAATAGAGATGGAGATAAGGAGAGAGAGAAATGAAGTCAGAGACAGATGAAGATTGGGCAGAGAGAAAAAAAATTACAAAGATGGGGAAAAGAAACGCCAGAGGCTATTATTATATGGCTTTCTATTTCCAAGGCAGTGGCAGGGGAGATTTATTCAGGTTAATATTGGTGAATGGTCCTGGGTCTAATTTAATTAAACTTAAATTCTAATTCCCGGGTTCTGAGAAACAGTGACAGCAGTAGATGAGGTCTGTCTGGAAGTGGATTCTCCAGTATTTGCACTAAGTCTGCAAATGTGTAGATGTCGGGATACCGACCCCACCACCAGAACCCTCAGGAAACTCTTCCTTCTAGAGTGCACATCGAGTGCCTCTGGCTCCTCCCCTCAGGGGGCAGGTGGGGGGGGTGTACCCAGGACTTACACACCTTTCCCTAAAGACGTTCACTTAGATTCAGCGGTTACCATGCACTTTGCATCTGTGAGGGAGCTTTGCCCTCTGAAGTTTCTAGTTTGCTCCTTTTAGACAGAGGATGTTGCTTGCTCATTTGTGAAACTTTATCATCCTAATTTTTAATTTTTAAAATTCCTATCTTAGAAAGAAATCAATGAAATACCTCAAAGTGTAATGTCTTTCAATTATTTCTTTTACAAATAAATTATTCTCAAAATAAGAATATTCTAACAATCCAACAGGCAGCTATGGGCTTTTGATCAGAGATCATAAAAATGTAGACTGTGGGATATGGGCCCCAAAATATTGTCTTTCTCTACAAGAGAATCCATAGCAATGCACATCTTTGTTGATAACTGCAAAAGTTAGTCTCTAACCAACTTTATATCAAGTTCACACTTTTTAATATTTGTGGTCTTTTCCAGTTACAACTTTGAAACCCTACAAATTATAAAGTATCTGATCCAGGGCTCAAAAAGACCTCAGGAGGAAAAAGAATCTATCATTCTTATTTAAATCCAGTTTTGTATAAAAGGATGTAACCCTAGTCAAATGAAGGCCATTAAGTGTGGCTTCCTCATAATTACTCTGCCATCTACCTCATTTTCAAAATGAGAATCCCTTTGTCTTCCACAGCTCCGGGGATAGGTTTCTAAAAATTAATGGTAATTTTCTTCTCAAACAAGTATAACACTGAGTCTCTTAAGTGATATGTCTAACACAACCATCAGCCAGACAGCCGGCAGCCCAGCAGGAGCTCTTGACACCTTCTAAAATACTGTTGGCCAGGCACAGTGGCTCATGCCTGTTATCCCAGCACTTTGGGCAGGGGGGTGAGGCGGGAGGATTTTGTGAGTCCAAGAGTTCGAGACCAACCTGGGTAACATAGCAAGATCTTGTTCTCCACAAATAAATTTTTAAAATTAGGCTATGCGCGGTGGCTCAAGGAGGTGAGAGGATTGCCTGAGCCCACGGGTTTGAGACCCGCCTGGGCAGCGAGACCTCATCTCCACAATAAATCAAAAAATCAGCAGGGCGTGGTAGCGCATGCCTATAATTCCAGCTACTTGGAAGGCTGAGGCGGAAGGATCGCCGGAGCCCAGCAGGTCGAGGCTGCGGTGGCCGGGAGCGGCCACTGCACTCCAGTCTGGGCGACAGAGTGAGACTCCAACT
>NW_007034710.1:172754-185312 GCF_000164805.1 Carlito syrichta
AGGCCATGCGCGGTGGCTCAAGCCTGTAATCCCAGCACTTTGGGAGGCCAAGGCAAGAGGACTGTCGGAGCCCAGGGGTTGGAGAATAGCCTGGGCAACTTGGCGAGACCTCGTCTCTACAATAAATAAAAAAATTAGCTGGGCGTAGTGGCACGCACTTGTAGTTCCAGCTACTTGGAAGGCTGAGGTGGAAGGATTGTCTGAGGCCAGCGGGTGAATACTGGGGTGGCCGTGAGCATGCCACTGCACTCCAGCCTGGGCGACAGAATGAGACTCTGACTCAAAAAAAATTTTTTTTTTGAAGTCTTGTTTGCCCCACCCCCACACAACAGTGGAAAATGTTACTGTGGCTCCAGTAACTCTTTTAAATGACTATGTATCTTTTTAAACACAGCAATATCTGTGTATCTTATGTACGCTATATACTGTGTTCTGTTGAAGCTAAAATAGCAATGAGGTTTATTAATTTCCAGAACCCACAGAGGAGGAACCTCAGGTCTGAAGCATGCACGGAGTTTCAGGTGTCCACCCAGTTTCCTTCTGGGGAAATGGTACGGGGAAACGAAAAAGTCTAGTGAGCATCGAAGACCTAGACTTTTTTCTAAAGAGGAACTGGACATTTTGGAAAGCACCAGCTAGGACCTTGACCTTCTTTCAAGAAAAATGCTTGGGTCTGGACATGGTGCCTCACACTTGTAATCCCAGCACTTTGGGAAGCTGAGGCAGGGGGATCGCTTGAGCTCAGGAGTATAATAAATAAATAAATAAATAAATAAACAAATAAATAAACAAATAAATAAGTGGTCTGAACAGGGGGAAAATTAAAAACTAAGAAGAAGAAATGAAATGCTTGGGGGATGAAACGCAGCAAATATTGTTGAAGTGAATGACACGTGCCCCCATCTCCAACTGGGGCCTGAGAAGATGGAGAGCCAGAGAGCTGTGTGTACAGACCACAGGGCAGGTGCCTCCCAGCTCTCCAGGAAGAGGATGTCGAGAAGTCTAGCTGATTCTGGCCCCATCACTCGTCCACATGTAACCTTGGGCAAGTCCATTCATATACCTAAACCTCAGGCCTCTGGTAGCACTGCTGTGAAGACTGAATGACATGATCTGTGCAAAAAACTCGATAGAGTGCCTGACCTGGAAAAAGTGCTCAGAGAAGGCCTACCACAGTCATTCCTATTCTACTCTCTGTGTAAAGCTTCCCTTAGGGTCTCCACCATCTAATTCCCTAGGAGAAGCAGGCGGTGTTGGGTCAGAAAACAAGAGTCTACCGGGGATACAGACACATGGCTGTTTAGGCTAGACCTGAGGGGCAGAGGCCACACACTGGGTAGAAAGAAAGAGCCCGAGAGCTGGGCACCTGGGCCTTGAGGGTCTCACTCTAGGTATAGCAGTGGGTGCTGAGGTCTTTTACCTGAAGAGTTAGGCAGGCAAAGGGATCTCTAAAAAGTATAGGAGGGGAGGGTTCCATTCCTTCCTAAGCGGTCCCTTGAAATGAGGCTAGTTTGAAAAAACAAAACAAAAAATAGGCCAGGTTCATGTCTGTAATCTCAGCACTTTGGGAGGCCAAGGCAAAAGGATTGCTTGAGCCCAGGGGTTTGAGATCACTCTGGGAAATATAGTGAGACCTTGTCTCTACAAAAAAATAAAAAATGAGCCAAGCATGGTGGCATGCACCTGTAAAGTTCCAGCTAATTGAGAAACTGAGGCAGAAGGATTGCCAGAGCCCAGGATGTCAAAGCTCTGGTGATCTGTGATCATGCCTCTGCACTCCAACCTAGGCAACAGAGAGGGAGGCCCTGACTCAAAACAACAAAATAAAGACAAAACCAAAAAAAAAGCAGCTATTCAGAGGTGAGGTTTCAGATTGCTAAGAATGACTGCCATGAAGAAGGCAGAGACACCCTGGAGGTCCACCCCCACTTATGGTTTATTCTTTGGCTTATTCGACAGCCCTGGTCTTCCAAACGGCAGTGGCAAAATCATTGGGTCTAGAAATCAGTTTAGTGGGTCATGGCCAGCATTTTTCAAAAACTAGTAAAATAGAATTAACCATATCAGAATGAAATGCAGGTAATAAAAGTGAGTAAAGCTGGGCAGGATAACTCGTGCCTGTAATCCCAGCATTTTGGGAGGCCAAGGCAGAAGGACTATTTGAGACCAGGAATTGGAGACTGACCTTGACAACAGAGTGAGACCCTGTCTCTACAAAAAATAAAAAAATTAGTTGGGCATGGTAGCACATGCCTATAGCCTCAACTACATGGGAAGCTGAGGCAGGAAGATTGCCTGAACCAAGGAGGTCAAGGCTGTAGTGAGATATGATTGCACCACTGCACTCCAGTCTGGCTAAGACCCTGAGTAAGTCCTTGTCTCTTAAAACAAATTAATTTAAAAAGAAAAGGATGATTATTTTTCATAAAACTTTTGTATCAGCTGAATATATCAATGTGTTTATGTGTATAAAGTGTAAAATCTATTTTACTGTGAGTCAGAGTGAGAAGTTTGAGAATCACTGTCCTGGTGAAAAAGCTTCTCGCTGGCCTTAACTCTTCCACCAGGGAGAGTTTCCACAGGGAGAGTAAAGACCTGACAGGACAATGACCCACTCTTGGCCCAGAACCTTCAGCGAGGACTCTCTAAGTCTGTTGATGTTGGTTATTTAGGATTCAAGAAAGCTTGGTTTGGAGCCTGGGGTATGTTACTGACATGGTCAAGAGTTAAGGGCTTAGCACCCTGTCTGCTGCTGTACCCCACACAGAGATTTCACACATAAACTGATTTAGATGAAAAAGTATCACTTAATTCAGAATAGACATTTCTTGGTAGCCTATTGGGTGAATAAGGAGATGACAGATCTGGATCTTGGACAACTCAGAACCTCAGTCATAATGTTATCCCTCATGTGAAAACAAGGTATTCAACAACCTTGCGGTCTGGTGCCATGTTCTCACCTGACGGGCAGCGTAGCTTCCAGGAGATCCCGGGTATCGCTCTATCAGCAATGGCCGTAAGTCATTTTGCCACATTTTGGAAATACTGGTGCCTTCTGCGACTTGCCGAAGAGATGATGAATTCAAAACGGCTGGTTGATGATGATTCTGAGGATTAAATAATATTGGTTAACCGGCTATCATTTCATAATATGCTTAAAACCCTGATACACTTGCAACTAATTGCTTTAAACCTCAAAATAAAAGAAAACTTTTATGTCAAATGAGGTGAATTGAACTACTCAACTCTAAAATTGGTCCCTTGTGGGCCATGTGTGGTGACTGTCACCAGTAATAGCTTGGTGGTCAAGACAAGAGGATCACTTGAGGTCAGGAGTTTGATATCAGCCTGGGCAACACAGTAAAATCCTTTCTCTGCATAAATTTTTTTTTAAATTAAAATTGTCCCCCTACATCTAGAAAGTTAAACAAAATTTTTGATGACTTATTTTAATTAACATAATGCAACACTTTGGGACGCAGGGCTAAGAAGATTGCCTGAGCCCAGGAGTTGGAGACCAGCAACATGGCTAGACTTCGTCTCCACAATAAATCAAAATATTAGCATAGTGGTGTGTGCCTGTAGTCCCAGTTACTTGAAAGGCTGAGGTGGAAGGATTGCCTGAACCAGCAGGTCAAGGCTGCGGTAGCTATGAGCATGCCACTGCATGCCAGTCTGGGTGAGAACTTTTATGAATTTTCATACGATGGCTTTTTAAAACCAATGTTTAAAAATATCAATTATTTGTCCCTTGTTCATAAGAAAACCAATTTTTTAAAAATTCCAGCTAACAAAAAAAAGTATATTTTGTTGGCATAAATGCTTTATACAAGGCAGTGTGGTATTACAGAATAAGCATTGTCAGGGAAGCTGGATTGAAAGTTTCTGACTGCCATTCATAAGCTGTATGACCTTAGGCAGGTTCTTAACATCTCATTCCCCCCCAAAAATATAAAAGAATTCAATTCAGATCCACACTACCCAATATGGTAGCCCCATGAGACTATTAAGAGCTTCAGGTATAGCTAGTCAAATACTTTTTTTTTAAGACGAAATCTCACTATGTTGCCCAGGCTGGTCTCAAACTCCTGGACTCAAGCAATTCTCTGGCCTTGGCCTCCCAAAGTGCTGGGATTACAGGCATAAGCCACCATGTCCAGCGAGAATGCTTATTGCCTAATTACCTATACTCATTTACACTTTGAGGTGGCTCCAAATTACTCTCCAGCATTTATCATGCAAAGAGCCTGGGCTGAGGGATCAGACAGACCCTCTCATCTCAGTCCCATGACTCAGCAACCCCCCCACTTACTAGCTGTCATTCTGGCCAGCTAAACCTCATGAAGGCTCCATTCCCTTATTTGTAAAACAGAAACAGTACCACCCACATCTTAGGGTAATTCAAATTAAGCGAACCACTATATATAAACTGCCATAGCACATATTCACTGTATCAGGTCTATTATTTCCTTCTATCAAACATTAAGGGATAGAGAATGAATTTTAAAGCAGGAAAAACCACTTAGAGATGGTTCAACATCTAGTCCAACCTCCTTGATTAATATCATTGAAAGCTGAGGTTCATAGAAACCCACTGACTCTTCATGGTTGCAGGAGGATTACACGTAAATAAATCCGTGGAGAGCCCCCTGGTCCACGGGTTCCCAGGTTCGTACTAATTCTCCTCTGCCTGCCTGCCTGCCTCATCTATGCACTGCCAGTTTACTTCTGAACGTGATGTTTTGGGTGAACATCAGAAGGTTTGTGCTTGCCTACTGGTAATACATTGTTAAATATGTTTCCTCCGAGGCGAGAGGATTGCCTGAGCCTGGGGGTTCGAGACCAGCCTGGGCAACTTGGTGAAACCTCATCTCTACAATTAAAAACCACAAAAAACTAGCCCGGCATGGTGGTATGTATCTATAGTTCCAGCTACTTGGAAGACTGAGGCAGAAGGATCACCTGAGCCCAGCAGGTCGAGGCTGCGGTGGCCGTGAGCACACCACTGCACTCCAGCCTGGGTGACAAGAGTGAGACTCCAACAAAAAGAAAAAAAAAGTTTCCTTAGTGAGTTTGTCACTGCAGCCTTGAACTTCCTTGGTACCTCCAGGATATAGGTCCTCATGCTAGCTCTCACAGGGCTTTGAGAAGAAAGCTGAAGTTCAAAGACAGAGCAAGAGACATGTGCAAAGGGAAACGAACAAGGAAGCAATAGGTTGGAAGACTTCCATGGTTAATGATTACTCAGCCTGGCTCACAGAGCCTGTCTGGTCTCTCCTTTCTCTCCAGCTCACCATGTTTCGGTCGCCCTGGCCTTGGTCCAGGCCTCAGGGTACTCTCAGGCTCTGCTCCCATGAGGCTTCCACATCTGTGGTGCCTTCGACTTACAGGCAGTCCCCCGGGTTGACTCCTGCTCACAGGTTGCAGGTCGGAGGCCACTTTATTTTGTGTTGGCTAGTTCCATGTCTGCATTTCATGCAAACCATCAGCTCCATGAGGGCTGGAAGGCTCTCTGTTGGTGACCACTGTCTCCCTCACACGGAGCCTGTTTCCTACTGAGCACTCAATAAAGATGCAGCGAATTCATCAAATAAACAATCAACAGATGAGCTACCTTTCTAAAACTATCAGTTCTGAGACTGTGTTTACCTAATAAAGTAAAATGGGCATCAAGCCATCATAAGTACCAAATCGGTTGAATGAACAAGAAAGTATAAAGACAGAAGAGACAGGTGGCTAGCTGCCGCCATAGGCCAGGAAGTGCTGCAGCTCGTGGGCTTTGTTCTTTTTGAATTTGTGATAGTTGGTCCTTCTGATAATATAGAGCTGGGTTGGCCCAGGCAGTCACTGTGGCAATCAAGAACCATAGATGGGCGCAATGGTTCATGCCTGTAATCCCAACACTTTGAGAGACTGAGGAGAGAGGATTGCCTGAGCCCAGGGATTCAACACCAGCCTGGGCAACATGGCGAGACCTCGTCTCTATAATAAATTAAAAAATCAGCTGGGCATGGTGGCACGCACCTGTGGTTCCAGCTACTTGGAAGGCTGAGGCAGAAGGATCAATTGAGCTCAGTAGTTCAAGGCTGTGGTAGCCATGAGTGTGCTACTGCATTCCAGTTGGGTGACAGAATGAGACTCGGACTCAAAAAAATGCAAACAAAACAACTGTTGTGTCACAGGCTGCTTGACCAGTGTGACTCCTTTTGCCTATTTCCTGTTCATTACTCCATCCTAGAACCAACTGGCCACTGTGGACAGGGGCTTTCATTCTGTGTCCTCAGTGAAAGAAAATCCAGTTCATGTCTAAATGGACAACTTCTTTTTCTCGCTCTGTCACCTAGGCTGGAGTGTGGTGGTGTAAGCATAACCTCAAACTCCCTGGCTCAAGTGATCCTCCCATATCAGCCTCCCAAGTAGCTGGGACTGCAGGTGTATGTCACCACATCTGACTAAGTTTTTTCATTGTGGTTGTAGAAATAGGGTCTTGCTGTGTTGCCAGGCTGTTCTTGAACTTCTAGTTTCAAATGATCCTCCCACCTTGGTCATTGTTGTTGTAGAAATAGGGTCTTGCTATGTTACCAGGCTGTTCTTAAACTTCTAGTTTCAAATGATCCTCCCACCTTGGTGCTAGGATGACGGATGTGAGCCACTGTGCCCAGTCATAACTCCTAAGATATTTAAGAAAAAACAGGAACAAAATAAAAGTACACCTCCCCCTGCCCCAGCATCTGTAACTATAAGAGATACTGTAGATGAAACCTAGTTGGCAAATAACATCAAAAAATGCTCAACCGATGAATAAAAAGTAAGCCCAGCCGACAGGCCCACTGAAACTCAGAACACAGAGTCTTACTGTGTTTGCTCCTCAGCTTCCTAGGTTCAACCATCAATTAGCACACTTCAGTAAAGAGCCCTGTCTCTCTTTGCCTCTCTGGGGGCAAAGAGGCCCCTGTGAAATCACAGAGATAAAAGCTTCCCAGTCACTGAAGGACAGAGAAGAGGAAACCAACAACCATGCTCTGTTAATGACTTATCCCATCTATTCATTACAGCCTATATGAAAAAGCATTTGACTTTCCTAACCTATATAGCACGCATTCCATTTTTAAAGAGTCTTCTTCTCAGAACTCAATAAATATAAACTTCTGTGTGGAGATGCGAGGATTGGGTAAGGAGAGAAAGCCAAGAAGAAAGTGTGGGCTCGGCAGGGGCCAAGTATCAGTGTTAAGTCCAATAATCAATGCAAACCCCAACTGATTGTAGGGTCATTTCACCAAAAAGACACTTTGATAATTTTCTATGGGTGCAGGGGTTCTCAGAGAAATGAGGCTCTGTTACAGCCCGTGCCTTGTCTTTTCACTCAGGCAGAAAGGACAATAAGTCAGCTCTGGTGACAGGACTCTTTCAGCTAAAAAAGTGTGAACCCAATATCCTGAAGCATTTTTTCTAGGCTAATCACATGGTACCAGGCCAAAGAAGATTCCATTACATAATTGGTAGAGCCAGTCCAGCCTACAGAGGGACTTGAGGTTCCAAAGCGCTGAATTAAAGGGACATCAGTACAGAGTTGCTCAGGCAGTCTTCAGATGAACACCTCTGGCTACCTGCAAGGTTGGCATTTGCTGAATTTTCATGTGTCAGATGCCACTGACATTACAAATGCAGTTGGGGAAGAGCTGGGAACAAAAATAAGGCAACATCTGTCTTTTTTTTAGTTTTTAGTTTTAAAGATGAGGTGTACAATTTAGGGTTAGGTATACAAATGTTCATTATGCATGTACCCTTGTTGATGAGGTGTGCCCCGCTCCTCCCCCAGCAGATTCCCACTACTGCCAATCCCAACCCTGCCCTCCCCTGTCAGTTCCCCACTACTGCCAATTCTTTTCTCATAGTATTACGATAATTGTTCAAGGTCCACTTATAAATGAGAACATATGATACTCAGTTCTTTGTTTCTATGATAGGTCACCCAGTATTATAGATTCTAAGTCTATCCAGGTTACTGTGAAGTTCATAATTTTGCCCTTGGTTATGGCTGCGTAATATTCCATCGTGTTTATGTACCACTTTTTTTTTTTTTAATCTAGTCCTCTTTCGATGGACAGCACGGTTGGTTCCATGTTTTTGCTATTGTGAACAATGCTGCAATAAATATACGTGTGCAGGTATCTTTTTCATAGAATGATTTGAGTTCCTCCAGATATATTCCCAGTAGAGGTATTGCAGAGTCATATGGAAGGTTGACTTTTAGATATTTTAGGAATGGCCTCACTGTTTTCCACAGAGGCTGTACTAGTTTACACTCTCACCAACAGTGTAGCAGTGTTCCCTTTTCTCCGCATCCTCTCCAGCATCTGTTGTTTTGTGAGTTATTGATGATGGCCATCCTGACTGGAGTTAGGCGGTATCTCAGTATGGTTTTAACTTGCATTTCTTTGATGACTAGTAAGGCTGAGCATTCTTTCATGTATCTGTTGGCTGCTCATATGTCTTCTTTTGAGAAGTGTCTATTCATATCTTTAGCCACTTTGTAATGGGGTTGTCTGTTTTATTCTTTTCAGCACGTTTGAGTTCCTTGTAGATCCTAAATGTTAGACCCATATCTGTCTTTTTAAAATGCAAGCAGCCAGTCAGGCACAGTGGCTAATGCCTGTAATCCCAGCACTTTGGGAGGTGGAGGCAAGAGGATTGCGTGAGTCCAGGGATTCGATACCAGCCTGGGCAATTTGGCAAGACCTCATCTTTACAATAAAGCAAAAAATTAGCCAGGCGTGGTGGTGTGCGCCAGTGGTTCCATTATCATTCCATAATCTATCTCTTTATTCTCAAATATTTAGGTTGTTTCTGAACTGTCTCTATTAAAAAGCTGGGACCCAATGTATTTTTTTTTTTTTTTTGAGTCAGAATTGAACTCTGTCACCCAGGCTAGAGTACAGTGGCAAGATCACCACCACTGCAGCCTCAACCTGCCAGGCTCAGGCGATCCTTCCACTTCAACCTTCCAAGTAGCCGGAACCACAGGTGCACGCTACCATGCCCAGCTAACTTTTTAAATTTATTGTAGAGATAAGGTATCGCCAAGTTGTCCAGGTTGGTCTCGAACCTGTGGGCTCAGGCAATCCCCTCACCTTGGTCTCCCAAAGTGCTGAGATTATAAGCGTGAGTCACTGTGCCCGGCCCCAACGTATTTTAACTGGTAGAATTTTCCTTCATTATATCAAAGGTAAAATGGAAAACTTCAGTCGCATTGGGAGTGAAGGGGCAGATTTTTTGAAGAGAAGAACCATATGCAAGAGAGTGGGTTTCACCTAGGAATCCACCTTCAGGGTCTGGTCTGGTGAGCTGTCAACCACATTTCATATTCTGGAGCTATATGTATTTTTTTTTTTTTTTTGAGCTGGAGTCTCACTCCATCACCCAGGCTGGAGTGCAGCGGCCTGCTCACGGCCACCCCAGCATCGACCCGCTGGACTCCGGCGATCCTTCTGCCTCAGCCTTCCACATAGCCAGAACTACAGGTGCACACTACCACACCCAGCTAATTTTTTATTTATTGTAAAGAAAGGTCTCCCCAAGTTGCCCGAGCTGGTCTCAAACCCGTGGGCTCAGGCAATCCTCTCACCTCGGCCTCCCAAAGTACTGGGATGACAGGTATCAGCCACCATGCCCAGCTATTTTCCACATTTCTAAAATGAGTACGTTAACTTTATAATTAGGAGACTTCAATAGAAACTTCGCTTTTTGGTTTATCAGCACTAACATCTTTATGAAAACACATGAAGCCCCTTCAACAGTCATCCATATTCACACCTAAGGGATGACTGGTATAATGAGACTGCTCTTGGCGGCTGATAGATGACACAATACTACAGAGACAGGTCTGGGGATCTAGGGTAGGAGGATCGGGAGAAGTAGCCCTGCAATGTGGATCAACCCCCAGAAGGATGATGACCTCTAAGCTGCATGAAGGAGAGCAAGGAAAGGGAAAAACAGGGGGTGAGGGGACAGAGGGTGCCATTAGGGCCCACCCTGACCCAGAAAGGGAAAAGAAACTCTTTCTCTGGTCCTCCAACTGCCCCACTGGTCACACACTTCTACCCTACCTAGGCCCAGTTCTGTGTACATCAGCCAGGATTTGCTATCTTTAGAAAAGAGAAGAGGAAAGGAAAGATCAAGCCTTAAGCCAAACCACAGTTCTTCAATCTGTTGCTGTTGCTGTAATTGGGGTCAAGCTTCCTCATCTGTAAACTGGGGATGACACACCCCCCGCACACAGGTACTGTGAAGTTCAAGTGAGATAGTTTATCTATCTATATATCTATCTACCTATAATACACATCATATATACCTATAATATATATCATATATCTATAATATATATCATATATATTATATGATATATACGCTATATATCATATAATATATATGATATATATCCTATAATATATATCATCTATCTATATGTTAGATTTGATATATATTATAAACTGTATATTATGTATAGACACTGGGTACCCAGATGCCAATCTCCCTAAATATACATCTGTGTGCCTACCTGGGAATCTAGCAAGTTATAATGTTGTTACTAAGGAAAAATTATTCCCGGTTTCAAATAACCAAATCATAGTCTTTGGACACAGCCATAAACTAGGGTTACTCCGCTTTTCCATATTCAATGTCACTGAAAGAGACACGCCTTCATTTCCAAACAAAAGAAGTGGATTTCAAAATCTATGTTTTCTTTACCACACCTCACCTATCAGCAGATCAGTATGCCAAAGGCCTATGTCATATGATTAAGACAGTCAAACACTGTAAGGAGCAGGAAGACGTGTATTTTAGGGTAGACTGATTCATCTCCCAGGATGCAGGACTTTATGAAGGTCTACAGAGTACAGGGGAGGATGCTGAAAATCAGAAAATGTGATAGCTGATTGTCGTTTGCTCATACATTTTGCTTCATATGCTTAAACCATTTAACAGCATTTCATTTCTCAATGGAACAGAAATCAAAAGCTTCTTAAAATAAATATAAAAGAGATTCATGCTTTGAAAGACATTTCTCAAAAGTTAAATTCTCATTCATTTAAGACATTTTTAAGAACCACAGCCCTATGCTGGGAATGGTGGCTCACACCTGTAATCCCAGCACTTTGGGAGGCCAAGGTGAGAGGATTGCCTGAGCCTAAGGGTTCGAGATCAGCCTGGACAACTTGGTGAGACCGCATCTCTACAATAAATCAAAAAATTAGCTGAGGAGGAAGGATCATCTGAGCACAGCAGGTTGGGGCTATGGTGGCCGTGATTGTGCCACTGCACTCCAGCCTGAGCGACAGACTCTGACTCAAAAAAAAAGAATCATAGTCCCCTTTCTCAACTACAAATCTCCCCTGCCTCCACACACCTATAACTTATCTTTTCAGATTCTCTCTTGTTTATTCCCTTCCATTTAGACATATCAGAAAGTTGTATTTGGTGTGGTTCCATACCTGGTTTTTGATATCCTCTTCCCAATTTTTGACCAGGAAGGTATTCACAGTGAAGTGAAAAAGAGGATTCTCCCTCCTGTTCATTAGCTTTCTGCTGTTTTTCAGTTTCAATCCCCCCACTTTTTTTTTTTTTTTTTGAGTCGGAGTCTCACTCTGTCACCAGATTGAAGTGCAGTTGCACCTATCACAACTCACCACAACCTTGACCTGCTGGGCTCAGGCGATCCTTCCATCTCAGCCTTCCAAGTAGCTGGAACTACCGACATGCACCACCATACATGGCTAATTTTTTGATTTATTGTAGAAACGAGGTCTCGCCATATTATCCAGACTGATCTCAAACTCCTGGGCTCAGGCAATCCTCTCACCTTGGTCTCCCAAAGTGCTGGGATGACAGGTATGAGCCACCACACCCGGCCAGAAGCTGTTTGACCTATAAGTTATTCTTGCCTGGACTTCCCTCACCCCGCCCAGGTTCCCAGGGGTGGGTGGTCTCCATGTGTACTTGGGGCCTGTAGTGACCCTGGCTGGTGAAGTTCATAAAGGATGATCCTGAGAACTGAAGCAGGCTACTCAGACACCTGTGGGCAGGATGGGCACTGACTAATTTGAATAATTACAGGCATTGGAAGGGTAAAAGATCTGTTAGATAATATTGTCAATGTTTATATTTCTCCACTTTGCTGCTTTTTCTTAGTCTCTTTATAAGCATGCCATTTTATGCCATGAACATTTGCAGAAGCCCTTAGAAATCTCATGATTTCAAAACTGTTACACAAGAAAAGGAAATCATTGTGAGCCAATGTCCCTTACGCAGAGGGAACTTGCAAATCACTTTTATCCTAAGTTCCTCAAAGAAAACTTCCACCTCCAACTAGTTTCACCTCTCTGAAAACAGCAGGTACCCTCTTTTAAGGGAGAAAGATGTATTATTTTTAAGTAAATCGGGTCTCCAATGACGATCCTTGGTCCCGAGTGGCTCCGCTTACAGATCTCAAACCAACAGATGCCACCCGTCGGTCCTGAGACTGCAGGGAAGCTTGGACGCCCCAACAGCATCCGTGGG
>NW_007034710.1:185685-211242 GCF_000164805.1 Carlito syrichta
CGGTCCCCGCCGCCTGCCATCTCTCCGGGACTGTCTGATCGCCGGCTCCCCGGGCTGCCAGCGGTCACGAGCCCGGGAACGCGCGTCCTTCGCCTTCCCTCCTCTCCACCCTTGGGTCGACTGCGTCCGCCCCCCCGCATCGCCGCCCGGTCGCCTCCCGCCGCGTCGCGCAGGCCTCAGCCCTCCTCCCCCGGACCTCGGCGCACCCGGGGCTGGGCTGGCCTGGGAGACACCAGCTTCGAATGCGGGCGAACAAAGACGGCCACTGCCTTCTCCTGGAGGGGATGGAAGGAAGGAAGGGACAGATGTGGAGAGGCCCTTGTGGGATCCCCATGCCAAGAAGGGACTAGAAGGAGGAAGGAGGGGCCATCAGACCCCGGGGGGGGGGGGGGGAGGTCCATCAAGCGCTCCCCGCGGCTCCTGGAGAAGGGGTGGGTAGGGGTTCGCATCTGCTGATCCCTCTGTACCAGGCACTGTCCTGGGTGCTTTTCCGATGTTCCCTGACTTAATCCACCAATCCCAGTTTACAGATGAGGAAACTGAGACCTCTCTGTAGAAAGCCTGAACTGGAACCCTCAACAACAACCAAAGTATAACACTTCATCTTTACCTATTCTCTTTTGTCTCACAAATAGTTGCCTTGTCTCTAGGAGACAGACCATGGTATTCCCAAATTGAGAAGTATGTTGGAAGTACTTATCTGAAATAATAAGTTCTAAAATATTCACAGCCGCTCTGAAGGCAGTCATTTTCTTCAATGCATGTCCCTCAAAGAAAAAGCCAAAGACAAATTTGTTTACTTTGTAGCATCAAAGGTCATTGTTATCCAGATAACCCTAAGTGGAGGGAGGGTGGGGGACCCTTTCCATTTTGTCTGTAGGTTTCTGGTCTAAGCTGTCAGGACAATGACTTCTCCAGCCTCTTTTTCTTCCGCAGAAGAAAAAAGGACTGCCCTGAGTCAGCTCTTAGTTACATACAGTTCCCAGAAAACTCAGAGCAAGGACACTCAAATAGAACGAATTCCCAGAAAGCAAAAATGTGAAGGTAATGAAGTCAGCCAGAAGGCCCACACACTGTCCTCCCAGGCCGGGCTGTGAAGATGAGTTTTTAAAGAGCCGGAGAGGGCTGGCCTGGGAATACACTGTTCTGCCCCCGTCTGGAGCCACAGGAGACGACAGGATGGAAATACCTCCTTCTTGGCTGTTCACTATTGCTAACCCTATTGTGTCTGAGAGTTTTGAGTGACAGGTTAAACCTCCGTGCTTACATAAAATTAAATAGCTTCTTTATTACATCCATGAACCATTTTGATAATCTGACCACCTCGGAACTTTCTATCGGTTCAATACTCAGAACTAAGCCACTATCACATTCTCCAATACATGCCCTCTCTTGTTGGCTAGGCCAAACTTGAAATAGTAGGTTTCCTGAGTGGCTGGGTAATAAAAAAACTATTTGTTCTTCTTTCCTTGTTGCCTTTATATCTTTTCTTACTATGATTCCTTTATGAAAAGGGACGTGGAAATAACAAGCCTATATGAAACAAAGCATGAGAGATACTATGTTAAGTATAAGCGATTCCAAATAAGAAATATGGTAATACTTAAGCTAAAACACATAGTTGGCTGATGATTTTCTGTTCCCCGGGTTCTCCCATTTTGGTTATACTTAAGTCAATGAGATGCTGTTGCAATTTGATATCTACAGGAAGCAGACTCGAGACAGAGTTGAGCATGCAGGATGTGTATTAGGGAGTGCCCTTGGGACAGACTCCTGTGGGAGGAAGAAGCAGCCACAGGACAGGCAGAGAGAGTTCACAGCAAAGTGGACCCAACAGCCTTACCCAGCCCCATGGGGAGCCCTGGAGCTCAAACAGCCCAACCCCATTGTCCCCGTGGCAGGCCAGAACGGCTGGCGCTCCATCTCTGCACGTTGGTAGAGTGACTTCCTGCACTCAGAAGAGCCTTCTGCTAGACTGTTCACCAGCAGGCCTCTAGCAGCTGAGTGGAGGCCTTCTCAGAGGAGGATTGAGCAGTCCATGTCTGTAGCCAACCAAGGGCATTTATCTGATGTGTCTTGCACAAACCTAAAACATCTCACACGGTAAGTGAGGCTGACTTCAAGCAAGTGTTTTTTACACATGTGCACTTTTTCTGACTACTTTCTGCACATCTTAAGACCAACACAACCATTTGTGTATCCCTACATTCTTTCTTCATCTCTTTTCTTGTGTCTTACAGGCTATATATGCTTTTCCTTTCCTTTACTCATTCTGCTTTTCTCTCTTCCTTCATTCAGAAAACTTATAGAAATCTTTTATATCTGCTACTTTTTTTTTCCTACTGCAATTTTTTTTCTTTCTTCATACTCTTCCTATGGATAACCAATGACATTTATATTTTATTTAAAGTTCTAGGCCCTGTTTTTCACCATAGGGAAAAAAAATTCGTTGTCTATACAGTGATAGCTCTCTGTTCACAAATGGAGAGATCAACACCTCCGTGACAGTGGTGATTCTATACTGTGATATGATGGACACAAAGGACCCAACTGCCACAACAGGTCCCCATGAATCTGCCATGGCAGGATGTTTCCACACCCAGTTAGTCTGACCTTTAAAGTGACACCTTCAGACCAAAGCAGAAGTGACCAGAAGGTTCTATTAAAATAGCAGTACTCAAAGTGTGAGGCAGAAATGACCAGAAGGTTCTATTAAAATAGTTCTCAAAGTGTGGGTCTCAATCCCGTGGAGTTTCCCCAAGACCCTTTTGGGTGTCTCCAAAGTTAAATCAATTTTTATAGCAAAATCCAAACAAGGTTTACCTTTTCTATTGTGTGGACTTTGCACTGATGTTGCAAAGGCAACGTTGAGTCAAACTGCAGGCACCTTGGCACCTAACCAGACAAGACACAAAACTGTACTCTTGGGGACAAAAACTTATACTTGTAATCATTATAATTTTTTGCTGCCATGCACAGAGAAAGAAGAAGAGAAAGATAAAAGAGCCAGTCTCACCTAAGAATGTCATTGATGAAGCAATAAAAAACGTTGCCTTTATGACATCTCAACCCCTGAATACATCTTTTTTTAACAGCTTTATTGAGATATCATTGTAATACATGATGGCCAAATTCAGTGACTCACATCTGTAATTCCAGCACTTTGGGAGGTCAAAGTGGGAGGAGGATTGCTTGAGTCCAGGGGTTTGAGACCAGCCTAGGCAACATAGTGAGATCTCATTTCTACCAAAAAATGAAAAAAATAGCCTACCTTGGTGGTGCATTCCTGTAGTTCCAGCTTCTTGGGAGACTGAGGCAAAAAGATGGCTTGAGCCCAGGAATCTGAGGCTGCAGTGAACCATGATTGTGCCACCGCACTCCAGCCTGGGCGACAGAGTGAGACCTTAACTCAAAAAAAGTCAAAATTGCAATACATATATTAAACTGTACACCTCTAAGGTATTCAGTGTAATGAACTTTGTCATATATATATATGACATATATATATATATATATACCCATGAAACCACACCACAATCAAAAGAATGTACAGGCCAGGCGTGGTGGCTCAAGTCTGTAATCCCAGCACTTTGGGAGGCCGAGGTGAGCTGATGGTCTGAGCCCACGAGTTCAAGAACAGCCTGACAACTTGGTAAGACCTCGTCTCTACAATAAATCAAAAAATTAGCCAAGCGTGATAGTGCATGCCTGTACTTCCGGCTACTTGGAAGGCTGAGGCAGAAGGATCACCTAAGCCCAGGAGGTCGATGCTGAGGTGGCCGTGAGTATGCCACTGCACTCCAGCCTGGGCAATAGAGTGAGACTCCAACTCAAAAAAAAAAAAAGAATGAGCATATTCATTACCCCTAAAGTTCCCTTCTGTTCCTTTGTAACCACCCCTCCACCGCCCAAACCCAGACCACCACCTATCTGCCACACTGTCTTCCAAAATCGTTACATGATTTTGTACCACCATAAGCAGTGCATGAAAGTTTCAGTTCCTCCACGCCCTCACACATATTTGATATGGTAGTATTTAATTTTAACTATTAGAATGGGTGATTGAGTTCACTGATGTTCTCTATTATATTTCTGCTCTGTTTTCTATTTCTTTGATTTTTGCTCTGATCCTTATATTTTCTTTCTTCTGTTTACTTTGCGTTTATTTTGACACTCTCTTCCCCCATTCTATTAAAGCTTCATAAAATGAAGATTTAAGTCATTAATCTGCAGCATTTCATTTTTTCTAATAAAAAGACTTCAGTCAGAATTTCTTCCTAAGTGATATATCAGCTGCACCCCATAAATTTTGGTATGCTGAGCTTTTGTTTTAATTCAGTTTATAATACTTTCTAGTTTCCCTTTGATGTCTTATTTTACCCATGAGTTATTTTCATTATATTACCTAGTTTGCAAATGATTGAGGAGTTCCCTGATATTTTTTTTTTGAGTTGGAGTCTTACTCTGTCACCCAGACTGGAGTGCAGTGGCTGCTCCCAGCCACCGCAGCCTCGACCTGCTGGGCTCTGGCGATCCTTCCACCTCAGCCTTCCAAGTAGCCAGAATTACAGGCATGCACTACCACACCCGGCTGATTATTTTGATTTATTGTAGAGATGAGGTCTTGCTGCCCAGGCGGGTCTCGAACCCGTGGGCTCAGGCAATTCACTCACCTCAGCCTCCCAAAGGCGTGGGATTATAGTGAGCCACCGAGCCCGGCTAATATTTTTTATTAGTTTAAAATTTGCTTCCATTGCGGTCAGAAAACTTTGTATAGATAAATACTTTTAATTTTTTTGAGAATTGTTTTATAGTCCAGAGTATGATCCATCTTGGTAAATGTTCCTTGTGTGTGTGAAAAGAATGTGCATTCTGTTATTATTAAGTAGAGTGTTCTATGAATGCCAATTAGGTCAGACAGTGTTACCCAAATCTTCCATATCATAACTGACTTTCTGTCTACTTGTTCTATTGCTTTAATGAGAAAGTGGTGTTAAAATCTCTGACTATAATTGTGGATTTGCCTACTTCTCCTTATAGTTCCATTATTTTTTATATTTTACGTTCCTATGCTTTGTTGTTAAGAACATAAATGTCTAGGATTGTAACACCCTCTTAATAAATTGACCCCTGACCAGGCACAGTGGCTCCAGCCTGTAATCCCAGCACTTTCGGAGCCAAGGTGAGTGGATTGCCTGAGCCCATGGGTTTGAGAAGAGCCTGGACAACTTGGCATGACCCCATCTCTACAATAAATCAAAAAAGTAGCTAGGCATGGTAGCGCGCACCTCTAGTTCCAGCTACTTGGAAGGCTGAGGCAGAAGGATTCCCTGAGTCCAACAGGTCAACGCTGGGGTGGCCATGAGCATGCCAGTGCACTCCAGCCTGGATGATGGAGTGAGACTCCAACTCAAAAAAATAAGAATAAAATAAACTGACTCCTTTATTATTTTAAAATGACCTCTTTGCACTTGGTGATATTCTTTGTTCTGAAATTTCATATATACATGTGTATATATATAAAATTCTGCTATATTAGTTCTGCTCATTACTGGTCATCCCTGACCTCTCTTCATCAGTGGTGCTTTCTCTCACCTCAGAAAAACATTTAATCCATTTGTACACTACCATTTTCTCCATGGCATTATCCCCATAAACTTGGACTAACATGTCCCTCATTTTGCTTCCACTCTTGCCAAGTTAAACAAGAAATTTAATATTTGTTTGTTGCTCTAATTTGAGCTCCAACATTCTCGCGATGGCACACAAAAACATGCAACAACACTAATGAATGCCACTCAGCAAAACACCACCACACTTCAACATGAACACAGCTGTGAGACATTGATACAATAAAGTTATGAAACCTTACCAAGTTGTTTGTACAGTGCTGCCAACATAAGCTTATGATGGCAAATTCATGAACTTGTCAGACCATATATATGTGTGTGTGTGTGAATATATAGTTGTGAATACATATAGCTATACATACATATATAGAGATATATATGTTTCTTCTGTCTAAAATATGCCTTTAACAATTCTTGTAGTGCAGGTGTGGTGGTTAATTATTTCTGTTTCTGTACTTTTCTTACTTTTTGAACATTATTTTTTTTCTGAGACTAGAATTCTATACCGACAGATTTTTTTTCTTTCAGTACTTTAAAGATGTTGCTCCAATATCTTCTTGCTTGCTTTGTTTCGGATGAGAGTTCTGCTCTTATTCCGACCTTTCTTCTTCTGCATGAATTGTGTTTTTGTTTTTGTTTTTTCTCAATCTGCTGTTAAGATTTTCTCTTTAATCACAGGTTTTAAGAAATTTGATTGTGATATGCCTTGATGGAAGTTTTCTTATGTCCTTGTGCTTGGGGTTCACTAACTTTCTTACGTCAGTGTATTTTAAGTTTTCATCACATTTGAAAAGTGTTTTGCCATTGTTTCTTCAAATATTTTTATCCTTCCCTCCTTCCTTCACTTCCTTCATGGACTCTACTTATATACATATTAAGTTGTTTGGTATTTTCTCATATTTCAGCAGTGCTCTGTTTATTTCTTTTCTTTTTTGTTTGTCTCTTTCATTTGTATGATTTCTATTTCTATGTCTTCAAGTTCACTAATCTTTTCTTTTGTGGTACTTAATTGACTGTTAATTCCATCTAACTTTCCATCTCATACATTGTCTTTTTGTATTTATTTATTTATTTTTTTTTTTGAGTTGGAGTCTCACTCTGTCACCCAGACTGGAGTGCAGTGGCCACTCCCAATCACCACAGCCTCGACCTTCTGGACTCCGGCAATCCTTCCACCTCAGCTTTTCAAGTAGCCAGAATTATAGGCATGTGGTACCACACCCAGCTGATTTTTTTTTTTATTATTGTAGAGATGAGGTCTCGCTTGCCCAGGCGGGTCTCGAACCCACGGGCTCAGGCAATCCACTCACCTCAGCCTCCCAAAGGCATGGGATTACAGGCTGAGCCACCGAGCCCGGCTGCCTTTTTTGTATTTAAATGCTTAAATATTCTTTATACCATCATGTCCCTCCTTGCATGTTTATCCTTTCTTCTGCCTTCTTAAACATATGGAATATAGTCTTAGCAACTGTTTTAATACCCTTACTTGCTCATTTATCATCTGAGTCACTTCTGTGTCTGCTCCTACTGATTGAGTTTTCGCCTCATTATGGATTATATATTCCTGTTTCTTTGCATGCCTGATAATTTTTTAACTGATACTAAATATTATGAATTTTGCCTTTTTGGGTGCCGGGCGTTTGTTTACTTTAAATATTTCTGATCTGTCTTCTGGGACAAGGTTGAATTGGAAACAAGTGATGTTTGGACACTTGCTGATAACTTTTGTTAGACTGTGGCTGAGCAGCCTGTAATTTAGGGCTAATTTGATCCACTATAGAGGCAATACTTTCCTAAGTATTCTACTCCCAGTCACTTGAATGTCGAGGCTTTCCCACTGTGACTGGTGGAAACATGAAATATTCCTGACCCTGTCTACACTCCAGAGTTTGAGATGCCTGCTCCTTTCTGGCAGCCCCTGCCTTGAGCAGTGTCCTCAACTACATGTGCTGACCAGTACTCAGCTGAAGAACCACGAGAGAGAGGTCTTCACTGATTTTGGAAGCTCTTTCTCCATGAAGCTGTCTTTCCTCCCATACTCTACTCTAAAAAATCTGCCACCTTACCTTCCCATGTTCTCAACCCTGTCTTTTCATCTCACAGAGACCTTGAGCTCTGTTCAGATTCCCCCTACCTGCATTGCATTCTGGAAATTCTCTTGAGGCAGTTAACTGGAGAAAGCATCAAACTCATCTCATTTCTTTCCTTTTTTCATCTCTCTCCTGTGATGCCTCTTTTCCAAGATTTGAACATCATTTAAAAAAATAAATTTAGGGGGTACAAGTGCAGTCTTGTTCCATGAATGTAATTCATAATGGTGAAGCCTGGCCTTTTAGTGTAAACATCACCCAATAGTGTTCATTGTACCTAAGAGGCAATTGATTCTTTCCACCCCCCACCTTCATGAGTCTCCAGTGTCTATTATTCTGCTCTCAATGTCCATGTGTATACATTATTTAGCTCCCACTAATAAGTGAGAACATGCAGTATTTGACTTTCTGTTTCTGAGTTGTTTCACTCAAGATAATAGCCTCCAGTTCCATCCATGTTCCTGCAAAAAACATAATTTCATTCTTTTTTATGACTGAGAAGTATTCCATGGTGTGTGTGTGTGTGTGTGTGTGTGTGTGTGTGTGTGTGTGTGTGAGAGAGAGAGAGACTTTTTTTTCATCTAATCATCCATTGCAAACATGATTTTAAATTCACTTTTTCAAGTTGGTATAATAAATCCAGTCCCATCTTGACTGGAAGTATAAATTGAGAGTGTACTACTTTTTATATTCTGCATGACAAAATGGGAGGGCAAATAGAGCACTTCTGCTGGACTGAAGGACAGATTCATTCTCAAGGAAAAGAACTTGCACCACTGCTTGAGATGTATGGTAAGTCATTTGCTTTTTTCATGAAATTCCACTTTAATGAAGCAACAAGAACTGATAAATTATGATTACGCAGGCTTGGATATTTGGCAGACATTTGTTTGAAAATGAATAAAGTGTGCCTATGTCTTCAAGGAAAATAACTGACAATGTTGTTGCCAATGATAAAATTGGATCTTTCAAGTGAAAGTTGGAATTTTGGATGACTTGTATCTGCTACAATAAGCTTGACAGTTTCTGATATGTAACAACTTTTCTGATAAAACTGGTGATTTTAAGAAATATGATTATGTATTATATATAATGAAATGCTCAACATTTGGAATATCTGCATAAATCAGTGAAGTAGTATTTTCCAAATGCTCAATTCACCATGTTACAGCATCACAAAGAAAGATTTATTCAAAATATAAGAGAAAGGCAGTGGCTCATGCCTGTATCCCAGTACTTTGGGAGACTGAGGCAAGAGGATCACTTGATCCCAAGAGTTTGAAACCAGCCTGGGCAACAAAGCAAGACTTCATCTCTTCAAAAAATAATTAAAAAAAAAAAAAACTAGCTGGGTGTGGTGGTGCATGCCTGTAGTCCCAGCTAATCAAGAGGCTGAGGCAGGAGGATTGTCTGAGCCCAGAAGGTCGAGGCTGTGGTGAGCTGTGATTGTATCACTGCTCCAGCTGCAACAGAGGGAGACCATGACTCAAAAAAAAAACCAAAAAACTGAGATACCAGTAGATGTGTGTGTGTGCGTGTGTGTGTGTGTGTGTGTGTGTGTGTGCGTGTGTGCGTGCGTGTGTGTGTGTGTGTGTGTGTGTGTGTGTGTGTGTGTGTATTGAAGTCTCACTCTTGTCGCCCAGACTGGAGTACAGTGGCATGCTCACAGCCACCGCAGCCTCTACCTGCCTGGCTTAGGTGATCCTTCTGCCTCAGCCTTCGCTGGAACTATAGGCATGCACTATCACGCCCAGCTTATTTTTTTTTAAATTTATTGTAGAGATGAGGGCTCCCCAAGTTGCCCAGGCTGGTCTTGAACCCCTGGGTTCAGGCAATCCTCTCGCCTTAGCCTCTCAAACTGTTGGGATTACAGGCTGAGCCACCATGCCTGGCCAACCAGTAGATTTTAAAGTAATGGAGTAAAAAAGTTTATTTATATAGTTTCAGATTCCAAATTACAACTAATTTTATAACACTACCATTTGTCATGTTTTGATTTAATAACAAAGAAGATTATCCACAATTATCTGAAAAAGCTATTAGAATACTCCCTCCTTTTTCTGACTATGTGTTGGTGTGGGGTCAAACTTTCTTCACATCCTTTAACCTAAATAATATATCACAACGGATGGAATGCATAAGCAAGTATGGAAATTCAGTTATCTTCTAAGAAGTTAGACATTAAATAGATTTTTTAAAAATATTCAACAAAATTAGCCAGGCGTGGTGGTGCTCACCTGTAGTCCCAGCTACTTGAGAGGCTGAGGCAGAAGGCTTGCCTAAGCCCAGAAGGTCGAGGCTATAGTGAGCCATGATCATGCCACTGCACTCCAGCCTGCATGAAAGAGTGAGAACCCCAACTAAAAAAAAAAAAAAGCTAATCTCACTAAATTCTGTTTTAGAAAATGTAGGGTTTTTTCATTTATAAAATGTATTACTTCATATGTAATGATTTTATTAATTCACAATTAAATATTTATAAAATGGCTGTTTTAATTTTTTTTTTTTTTTTTTATTTGGGGTCTCACTCTGTTGCCCAGGCTGGAGTGCAGTGTCACAATCATGGCTCACCGCAGCCTTGACCTCCTCCTCCTAGTCTCAGGCAATCCTTCTGCCTCAGCCTCCTGAGTAGCTGGGACTACAAGAGTGTGCCACCACACTTGGATAATTTTTTTGATTTTTTTTGTAGAGACAAGGTCTCACTATGTTGCCCTGGCTGGTCTCAAACTCCTGGGCTCAAGCAATCCTCCTACCTCGGCCCTCAGCCTCCCAAAGTGCTGGGATTACAGGTGTGAGTCACTGTGTCTCACCCTGTTTTAACTTTCAATACTATAAATATTGATAGACATAATTCACATAAATGAAAGCTGTCTGTGGCCCTCAATAATTGTTATTAATGCAAGGGGTTCTGACCAAAACATTTGAGAATCATTCTGTTAAAACTCTACCTGGCAGTGATACTACATTAAACTAATGGTTCTAACTGTAGCTACAGATTGGAATTATCTAGAAAGCCTTTTCTTTTTCTTTTTTTTCTTTTTTAATGGTGGTGTCTGGGCCTCACCCCCGGGGATTCTGGTGTGATTAGTGTGTGGGCTGGGCATCAGATGGCTTGAAAGCTCCCCAGGTGATTCTAAAGTGCAGTCAGGGCTAAGAAGTGCTGCATTAAGCCACACATTGAGAAATACATTAGCAAAAACTATATTATCAGATTAATGCTAACACTAGCAATCATGTTACATACTACTTATTTTGTAAGACCCTGATTTTAACAGAAAAAAAAAAGATTGGGAAAGTGAGCCCACCCTAGACAAATTATGAAGAAGCTGTCTTAAATTCAAAACCTCTACTTTCCACCACTTTTCTACCCCTGCACAAAGCTTGTACTAAAACACACTGCCTTTTTTCCTTTAATAGTCAGAGACTGTAACGAGGTCCATGCTATGTCCCTGTGTGAGTCTGTCTACCATGACTTTCCTTAACAGAGTGAAAAATTAAAATATTTGCTTCCATAGTCCAGAGTCAGATTTTTGCTGTTTCTTGGAAATCTCAGGAATCCAGAGTTCCTGTAAATCTTCCCAACTCGTCTCACCAGGACAGAGGTCAGGTCAAGGTGGCAATAAAGGTTTTAAAAAAAAAAAAAATGCTCCTTCTCTCCTCTGGTTTCTGGCTTTCTCCCTTCCCAGCCCTTTTAATAACGTTCACTCTTCTCTCAAAGAAGGAAAAGAAACTGTTCCCATAAATTGTGATTTCTTTCACCAACACTAATCTTGCTCCCAAACAAAATTCCTTTTACCCCTCGACTAGTTTTTTCATGCATTTTACCAATTTTTCTCTGAGGGCTCTGAAAACCAAGTGTTCAAGGGCCAAAGAAATAAATCTCTTGACCGGGCTTGGTGGCTCAACCTGTAATCCCAGCACTTTGAGAGGCCAAGGCAAGTGAATTGCCTGAGCCTGTGAGTTCGAGACCAGTCTGGGCAACTTGGTGAGACCTCATCTCTACAACAAATCAAAAATTAGCCAGGCGTGGTAGTGTGCGCCTGTAGTTCTGGCTACTTGGAAGGATCGCCAGAGCCCAACAGGTATAGGCTGCGGTGGCCGTGAGTGTGCCACTGCACTCTGGGCGACAGAGTGAGACTCCATCTCCAAAAAAAGAAAAGAAAAGAAATCTCTTAAGAAGGATTTCAATGCATTCAAGGAGCTGAGAGTAGAGAATCAAAGATAGAGAATCAAAGAGAAACCTTACTCTATCCAGCTCACAGAATAGACAGCTCTGATCTACACAATACCAAGACTGACCATAATGTGCGGTTACAAGCAACTGGTTGTTATGGGACTATGAGGGGGCACCCCAAAGCAACCAGAATTATCTTTTGGAGGGCAGGCCCATTGTAGTACACTTGAAGTTCATTCCTCCAGATCAAATGGTCAGCCAAAGTTTTTATCTGGAAGTTTTGAGAAGGTTGCATCACGATTTGCCGAAAAAATGTCCCCAGTCGTAGCAAGCAGGTGACTGGTTCTTCCACCATGACAATGCTCCTGCCCACAAACACTGAGTGTTCAGCAGTTTTGGACCAAAAATGGCACGACTCCCCCTTGTCCCACCCTCCCTATTCACTCTGTCTTGCCCTGAGCAACCTCTTTTTGTTTCCCAGGATGAAAAAAGTTCTCAAAGGGAAACATTTTGCTGATGTGGAAGGGGTGAAAGAAAAAATGGCAGAAGCACCAAAAAGCATTAAAATTGATGATTTCAAAAACTGTTTTGAGCAGTGAGAGAAGCATCTCGATAGGTGGATTTCATCAAACAGAGAGTACTTTGAATGTGACTGAAGCTTAAACATGTAAGAATAAACACAATTTTTTATACATAAATTCCAGGGGTTTCAGGGTACCCCCTCATATATTTATTTATTTGCATCTTGTAGAATCAAATAAGGTGAAAAGCCACCAATTTCTGCAATATGCTAATGATAGCATGTGAAAGATGAAAAGCTGTTAGCTCAAGAACTTGTTTTCATTCAGTGTTACTAGCTAAATTTTTAGGGTATACATTAGAAATATTATCATAGGGCAACCCCTTGGGTCCCCTCCCACTCTGGGAGCTTTTCTGTCCTCTCAATAAGTTCTGCTTTAAAAAAAACAAAGAAATATGATCATGGATGTTAGATGTATCAATAATATGTTTAAAAAAGATCTTTTAATTCTATAAATATGATTTAGAAGGGTTATTACTCTCATTGCTAATGACAATAAATTAAGACACAGGAGTTTAAGTAATCTGTGTAGGCCCATCCAAAGCTGACTTCATTGCAGGCAGTATACTTTTACTCTACACTGAAGGTTTTTACAGTTTCAGAGGAGAAAATGTAAGTAGCTATTAGATGTGACTTTTAATATGCTGAGGTAAGCTTTTACTGAAGGTAGAATCAGACATCATTGAAATCGTTTCATTTCCAGGTTCTAAGTAGATACTTGTTTTTATATTGCTTTTTCTCTAATCAGATATCTAATATTGTATCTATTGAAGAGAGGAAAGGGGAATTTTAAAAAAATTAATCACAAAAATGTAAATTAACATCTAATGTCAAGACTAAGGTACTCAGCTGTCTTTTGCTTTGGGGTTTTCTAAGGTTTTTTTTATTTATTTATTTACTTAGTTACTTATTTATTTTTTGAGTCAGAATCTCACTGTCGCCCAGGCTGGAGTACAGTGGCACACTCACTGCCACAGAAGCCTTGACCTGCTGAGTTTAGGGGATCCTTTTGCCTCGGACTTCCACGTAGCTGGAACCACAGACATGCACCATCAAGCCTGGCTACTTTTTTTGATTTATTGTAGAGACAAGGTCTCCTCAAGTTGGCCAGGCTGATCTCAAACCCCTGGGCTCAGGCAATCCTCTTGCCTCAGCCTCCTGAAGTGCTGAGATTACAGGCGTGAGTCATTGCACCAGGCCTATTCATGTTTTAATGATATGAAATTGTGAGGTTTTTCTACTTATCAGGAAAACACAGACTGTAATCAGACTTAACTGAAAAAGCACTGTTTCTCTCAATCTTGTAATGTTGTAGCAGTATTTATTTTATTTTACTTTAAAGATGTGGAGTACATTGGAACAGTATTAATTGTGCTTGTTAATTAGTCTCATTCTGACTTTTCATGAAGGAACAATCATTTCAGAGTAATTTTCAAGTAAAAAAAAGAAAAAGAAAAAGCTTGTTTGTAAGATTCAGGTTAGGCCCAGTAGTGTCAACTATAAGAGTAAGAAAGACTCTAAAACCTCTTTCCACAGGGTACAAAAATAGACCATTACGAAAGGAAATAAAAATGACACAAATTCCCAGAAAACAGCAACGGTCATTTAAAAAAACAAGTTGCTTATACCACACATAGCTATTAATAATAAGAATACCTAAAACTTTATGCGACATAATACCATAACTCAAATTTTTCCCTTAAACAACATGTGTTCCTATGAAATATCTTTATTTCTGCTTAAATTAGATTGAATGCATGCTATTTGTTTTATTTAGATATATGAAAACATTAGCAAAGTATTTTAAAAGGTTTAGTAATTTTAAGACAGTACTGAGTTTGGTCATAAAAAGATACATTCCACACTACAGTTTATATACACCCCATTGTCCAGATTATAATAAATTAGATGAACTAATCCATTTTCAGTTTTAATGTCTGAAAAGCATTTCAACTGAGCTCATGATCAGCTCCAGGTCAAGAGTATACCTACATTTCCCTAAAAAAGAAGCTTAAATTGCTCAGCATAGAATTTTAGTAAGACTAATTCCCTTCTGTTACTGTCCAAACCTTGATCTTTTGTGGTTCTCACTCAGTAAATCACATACTTATTATGCACACCAAAGTCTAAATTTAGAGATGTGTAAGAAAGCAAAAGAGATTAATCATTTGCCTTTCATAATATCTTTGTTTAGTCCTCTATGAAAATTCTTCCAACAGTTAGGGTTTGATCTGTATTACAAATTAGGAAGAAGCAAAGCAGTAATTTTAGATAGGGTGCTGAGAGGAATTTCATAAGCAAAGGGAGGGATCATAAAAGAACCTAATATCTGCATCCCACTCTAAGGCAAAGTCTTCTCCTTCTTTTGATTCTACCCTAGATAAGAGAAAATGAACATCAATCAGAAAACAGAGCTAATGACTCAGACAGGAAATGAAGGGCATTCAGGACTAAGCCATAGATAGAAGGCAGTAAAAATTATTATTCAAGATTTTTGGAGACTGAAAGTACAAGGGAAACGTGGTAAAGTGAATGGACAATAGCCTGATTACATACATCTCTGTGCTTCAATTGCATGTGTTTATCTTCATTAAAATTTGTAGCTAGCTACAGAATATTATTTTATAGTACACATCCACATATATATTTAGCATATTCTTTACATGAGCAAAAGGGTATGATATTAGAATCCTTAAAGGACAGGGACCTGGCAACATAGTAATTTCTCACTAAGATATTTAATGTCTAAAAACAGATACAGGGCCAGGCGCAGTGGCTCACGCCTGTAATACCAGCACTTTGGGAAGCCAAGGCGGGAGCATCGCTTGAGTCCAGGAGTTTGAGACCAGTCTAGGCAACATAGCAAGACCCCTGTCTCTACAAAAAAGTCCAAAAATTATCAGGGTATGGTGGCACGCGCATGTAGTCCCAGCTACTTGAAAGGCTGAGGCAGAAGGATCGCCTGAGCTCAGAAGGCCCACAAAGAGGAGGTCAAGGCTGCAGTGAGTTGTGAGGGTGCCACTGCACTCCAACCTGGGAGACAGAGTGAGATCCTGACTCAAAAAACAAAAATAAAGAAGAATAAATACCTTGTGATTATTCAAGCTAGTACCTGCCAGAAATATGGAGAAATATTTGGCTCATGACCATATATACTATACAGCCTAACCAATAACAACAAGCAGACAATGAACTTCCCTTAATTCTGATACCTCCTCTAATTATTGCTGCCTTTCCCTTCACTTCCATTTTTAATGTAATCTACACCATTCGTTCCCAAATGCCCTTTCCATATTAATGCCTGTCCATGACAACACTTATTCAGTCTGTTGCAAAAGAAGAACATTAAGAAAAATACATTTTGGCCGGGCTCAGTGGCTCAACCTGTAATCCCAGCACTTTGGGAAGCCAAGGCGAGTGGATTACCTGAGTCCGTGGGTTCGAGACCAGCCTGGGCAACTTGGCGAGACCTCATCTCTACAATAAATAAAAAATTAGTTGGGCATGGTAGCACATGCCTGTAGTTCTGGTTAACTGGAAGGGTGAGGCAGAAGAATCCCTTGAGCCCAGCAGGTTGACGGTGGGGTGGCCGTGAGTGTGCCACTGCACTCCAACCTAGACAGCAGAGTGAGACTCCAACTCAAAAAAAAAAAAAAACCAGAAAAGAAAAATACGTTTTGTTAATAAGGCAATTATATTTAATGAAAGACATCTTTAATCTTATATTCTTCCTTTATATCTGATGCTACTTTTAAAAAATATTAATGTGATAGTAAGCTGTAGGTTCTTGCATTTGTCTTTTATTTTCTTTTTGGTGGTTGTTTAATTGTGGTAGAATACATACAATGTAAAATTTACTGTCTTAACATTAAATACATTCAGTTCATTCAATATATATCCCCATTTTTGTGCAGCTATCACCACCATCCATCTCCAGAATTCTTTTCATCTTGCAAAACTGAGTCTGTACCCATTAAATATTAGCTCTCTATTCCCTGCTTCCCCCAGCCTCTGGCAGCCATCATCCTATTTTCTGTCTCTATGAACTTGACTATGCCAAGCATATACCTTAAATAAGCGAAATCATACAGTATTTGCCTTTTGTGACTGCCTTATTTAACTTAACATGTCCTCAAGTTTCACCCATAATATCCATGTGTCAGCATTTCCTTCCTTTTAAAGGCTGGGTAATATTCTATTTTATGTATATACCACATTTTGCTTATCCGTTCATCTGTGGATTTACACGGGTTGCTTCCATCCTTTGGCTGTTCATAGTCATGTTGCAGTGCATGTTTGTGTAGAAATATCTCTTCCAGGTCCCACTTTCAATTCTTTTGGATATCTACCCAGGCACAGAATCACTAGATCACATAGTATTTATAGTTTTGATTTTTTAAAGGAATGACCATACTGTTTTCCATAGCAGTTGTGCAATTTCACATTCTCACCAACAGTGCATTAAGGTTTTGATTTTGCCATACCCTTGCCTACACTTATTTTCTGTCTTTTTTTGTTTGTTTGTTTCTGTAGTAGCCATCCTTATGGGTGTGGCGTGATATCTCACTGCGGTTCTAATTTGCCATTCCCTCATGATTCGTGATGTTTGAGGTCTTGGTTTCATTCTGTGTTCTTAGTTGGTAAAATAAGGAATTGGCAACTTGATTAGTCTCTTTTTTTTTTTTTTTTTTTTTTTAAGTTGGAGTCTCACTCTGTCACCCAGGCTAGAGTGCAGTGGCATGTTCACAGTCACCCTAGCATCTATCTGCCAGGCTCCAGCGATCCTTCCGCCTTAGCCTTCCAAGTAGCTGGAACTACAGGTGCATGCTACCACACCCAGCTAATTTTTGATTTATTGTAGAGACAAGGTCTCATCACGGTGCCCAGGCTAGTCTCGAACCTACAGGTTCAGGCAATCCACTCACCTCGGCCTCCCAAAGTGCTGGGATTACAGGTTGAGCCATGGAGGTCAGCCAGTCTCCAATTTTTACAAATGCTTTGGTTCTCGTATCTGAAAATCAGAACTCACTAGCGTACTATGTTGTCTTCTAGTCTACCACTGACTTCCTCAAATCACTGCAGTCTACTTTTGGTCCTCAATTGTCTTCTGTCAATGCTTTCACTATAATTCACAAATTAACTAATAATGACCAAATACAATGGACCCATTTTGGTCCTTGTGTGATTAGTGAAAGGCACAGAGCCTCTGGGGTCAAACCTAAAATGCTACTTCCTCCAGCACCACAGGACCTCATTAAATGTAATTCCTGCTCTTGGACTTCCCAGGGGTCAATTTCATCCCTTCCCATAGTTTCATTCTCCATCCTGTGCAATGACCTCCAAGTCTCTAGCACTCAACCATATCAGTGGAGCACTAAAAAAGCAGGCACTCTGCAAGGGATATGCAGATGAACTAGCTATGGCCCCTGCTTTCAAGGAGATTGCAGTTTAGTTAGATAGTTGTGCAATAAAGTGTCACAGGTGCTATGAAGGAACATGCTTGGAGCAGAAAGAAAGGAGTAATTATTCCCATATGACCTGGAGTGGACAGAAAAGGCCTCAGAGAGAAGCTTGAACTGAATAAATTTTGGATGTGCTTACCAGGTCGAAGAGGGGAGACAGGTATCATGTGAGCAAAAGGACACTAGAGAATGGCTAGCAGTCTACCACAACTTGAGGTGACAAATAGGTGGAGAATTTGGGGGGTTATTGTAGGAAGAGAAAGAGGAGGGGGTACTTTGAAGGGAACATCTTATAAATCATTGTAAAATTTTTGAACAACGAAGACATTGTTTAGCTATAGAAGGATGTTAGGCTCAGGGAATCATATGGTCAATTCTCATTTTAGAACTATCACTCGGGAGCAGGAGTGCTGGCTCATGCCTGTAATCTCAAAATTTTGAGAGGCTGAGGGGAGGATTGCTTGAGCCTGGAGTTCGAGTCCACCCTGGGCAACATGGGAGACCCAGCCTCTAAAAACAACAACAACAACAACAACAACAAAAACTATCACTCTGGTGGCAGTTCGATAAAAAGAATAAATTCTAGTGTTTGGTAGTACCACAAGACACCTATAGGTAATGATAATTTATTGTATATTTCAAACTAGCTAGAAGAAAGGATTTGGAATGTTCCCAACACAAAGCACATTTGATGTGATGGGTGTCCTAAATCCTGAGATTTGATCATTATATGTTGTATGCAAGTATCAAAATGTCCTGTGTACCCCATAAATATGTATAATTATTATGTATCACTGTTTTTTGGTTTTTGTTTTGAGTTGGAGTCTCACTCTGTCGCCCAGGCTGGAGTGCAGTGGCCGCTCCCGGCCACCGCAGCCTCGACCTGCTGGGCTCCAGCGATCCTTCTGCCTCAACCTTCCAAGTAGCCGGAATTACAGGCATGCACTACCACGCCCAGCTGATTTTTTGATTTATTGTAGAGATGAGGTCTCCCTGCCCAGGCGGGTCTCGAACCCGCGGGCTCAGGCAATCCACTCACCTCAGCCTCCTAAAGGCGCGAGATTACAGACTGAGCCACCGAGCCTGGCTGTTTTGTTTTTTTTTTTTAGTTGGAGTCTCACTCTGTTGCCCAGGCTGGACTGAGTGGCACGCTCACGGTCACCACAGCCTCAACTTGCTGGGCTCAGGCGATCCTTCTGCCTCTGCCTTCCAAGTAGCTGGAACTACAGACATGTGCCACCATGCCTGCCTAATTTTTTTGATTTATTGTAGAGACAAGGTCTCACCATGTTGCCCAAGCTGGTCTCAAATCCCTGGGCCCAGGCAATCCTCTCGCCTCGGCCTCCCAAAGTGCCGGGATTACAGGCTTGAGTCACCACACCCAGCCATATATCACTTTTTAAAATTAAGAAGAAAGAAGATTCAGGTCAGCAAAGACTTAGATCATCATTTCAGTAGATCAGGTGAGGGCTGGTGAAGAGCTGAACTAAGCAGTGGAAAAGGACATACAACAAAAGAAATGATGGTATAAGACCAATGGGACTTGGTCACCAATTGGATTTTTTTTTTTTTTTTTGAGTTGGAGTCTCTCTGGTGATCCTTCTGCCTCAGCCTTCCAAGACCAATTGGATTTAGAGAACAAGGGGAAAGACTTGGAGGGGAGCAGCATGTAACAACACAAAGGGTACCTGGTCCTATGGTCCTATACCAGGGAAGTGAGGCCAGTTGGAGGTCCAGGCTTCACTTGCATGCAACCTACTTGTGTAGTTAACCCTTACTTGTACCTCATATCTCTATAATAAAATAAATTTAATAATTAAAAAAAGAAAAGACGGCCGGGCACGGTGGCTCAAGCCTGTAACCCCAGCACTTTGGGAGGCAGAGGCAAGAGGATTGCCTGAGCTCTGGGAGTTCAATATCAGCCTGGGCAACTTGGCTAGACCTCATCTCTACAATAAAAAAAAAAAAAATTAGCCGGGTATGGTAGCGTGTGCCTATAGTTCCAGCTACTTGGAAGGTTGAGGTGGAAGGATTGTCTGAGACCAGGAGGTTAACCCTGGGGTGGCTGTGGGTGTGCCACTGCACTCTAGTCTGGATGACAGAGTGAGACTCTGACTAAAAAAGAAAAGAAAAGAAAAGGCTTTGACCGAGTAGTTTCTGTCTTGGATGACTAAATAGATGGTGATATGATGCACTAAGATTGGAAATACAGGAAGAAAAACAGGTTTCAAGAAAAAGATGAGTTCAATTAGGGATACTTTGAATTTGTGATCTTTCTGTGGGACATTCAGGTAGTCAGAGAAAGAGTCAAGGCTAGAGATACAGATTTGTAAGATGGAGGTTACAGTCATATAGAAGATGCAGCAAATGCCTTGCCAGGTTCCCCTCCACACTCACTGTTGCCATGCTTGGCCACCCAGGGGTTTCTAATTGCAAGGATCTGGGACTCTTGTCTGAGGGCTCCCAGCAGAGCCCTCTGGGTGGGACCGCCACTTCTGGGGCTGATGGGGAGTGTCTGCTGATAGGTTTCTTTTTTGGAGGTGATGAAAATGTTCTGAAATTAGACAGCGATCTTGTTGCATCACTTTGTGAATATACTAAAAACCAGTCAATCTTATGCTTCTGAAAGGTACATTTTATAGTTTGTGAAATATATCTCAATGTTTAGTAATTGTGTGAGAAAAAAATATATACTGTGGTTCAGCCAACTGAACTATTTGGTCCACAGATGCACCCTATACTTCCATATCCATGCTTTGTGCACACGTAGAATTTTTGTTTTCTCTCATTCCTCTCTCTGGTACTTCCTAATCCCTACTCTTTCTTCAAGTCCCAGCTAAAATCCTTTTCCATGCATTTAGCCTCCCCGACATCAAGGGTTTATCTGATACTTCTCTGATATTTTGTCTCCTACTTTTTTTTGAGTCGGGGTCTCACTTGAAACCTTGACTGCCTGGGCTCAGGTGACCCTTCTACTTCAGCCTCCTGAGTAGCTGGGACTACCGGTGCATGCCACCATGTCTGGCTAATTTTGTTTTTCAAAATTTTTTTTGTAGCAACAAAGTCTCACTGTGTTGCCTAGGCTGGTCTTGAACTCTTGGACTTAAGCAATCCTCTCACCTCAGCCTCCCAAAGTGGTGGAATTGCAGGCATGAGCTACCATGCTCGGCCTACTTTCTTTTTTTTTTTTTTAATTCTCTTCTCCATATTATAGATTTTCACATATCTTAGCTAATAAACTTTAGATTCCTGAGAACAGGAGCTGTTTTACTTATAGATTCCATCAAAGGCCTTGCACATGGTAGCATCTCAAACATATTTAGTGAATGGATACATCAAAGACTGTAAAGTCTCAGGGGATTCCAGGAAAAAAGACAAACAAGATAAATTAAAATCAATTAGCCTTCAGCTGAATTAGACATCATCATTTAAAGAACATTTCAGGAGACAGCTTAAAGCCCAGGGTTATACAGTTAAGAGTTATTTCTGGAGATACTTGTGGTTTTGGAATTTGAGCTGTCATGATCAGGGCACAAATTATAGTAGCATGTTCAGGTCATTATAATCTCACTAACTCTGTTAAAAATAAAACCAGCAAACATCTAGTTATTTAGTGATTTTATCTGCACTGGGACACTTCAAGCTGTTAGTGTAGAAAATGTCACAGTTATAGTTTCTGGTCACTTGGGGACCTGTGTTGTAAGATCCTCCTTGGATGAGGTAAAAAGGAATTTATTCTATAGCCATAGGAATTCCCGTTCCTTTTCAGGTTTTTGTTAACTTTTTAAATTTCCCTCCAACTTTCCATTCTCTGTGCTGCCAAGGGACAGGAGGAGATATGAAGATATAAAAAGCTCTATTTTTTTAAAAACACAAATAGTAATAGTTAACATTCATTGGGCATATTCTGTGTGCCAGGCACTTTAAAAATTGCTTTTCTGCTGGGCGCAGTGGCCCATGCCTGTAATCCCAACATTTTGGGAAGCCGAGGCAGGAGGACTGCTTGAGCCCAGTAGTTCAAGACCAGCCTGGGCAACATAGCAAGACCTCATGTCTACAAAATAATAATAATAAATTAACCAGGGATGGTGGCACATGCTTGTAATTCCAGTTACTTGGGAGGCTGAGGTGGAAGGATCACCTGGGCCCAGGAGGTTGAGGCTGCAGTGAGCTGTGATTGTGCCACTGCACCCTAGCCTGCATGACAGAGTAAGAACCCGACTCAAAATATAAAAATAAAAAGTGCTTTCTATGTATTATCCCATGTGATGCTTACAATAATTCATGGAGTAAGAATTACTGTCATCCCAGTTAACTGATGTTGAGACTGCAGCACAGAGAGGTTAACTTGCTCCACGATCACACAGTTTGTCAGATGATGGAATCCTGGTGCACACCAAGGAAGATTTCATTATGTGTACAGTGCATTACATATTTTTTTGCATTTAATTTTCAGAAGAACTCTATGAAGTAATTATTTCCCCTCATTTTACATGTAAGGAAATCAATCCTTAGTGAGATTAAGTAGCTAGAAACTACTAAATAGCAGAGCCCAGATTGTACTCTATCTTCAAAAACCCATCCCAACCTTTTTCTTCTAGTTGACTCCTCTGGCTTGGTGCAGCTTCCACACTGTGAGGGAGGGAGCCCCAACTCCTCTGTTTTGGTCCTAGTAGGATAATTTTAATACTAGGCCAGGTGTGGTGGCTCACATCTGTAATTCCAGCACTTTGGGAAGCCAAGGTGGGAGAATCACTTGAGCCCAGGAGTTTGAGAAAAGTCTGGGCAACACAGTGAGACTCTGTCACTACAAAAAAATTTTTTTAAATAGCTAGGCATGATGGCACAAACCTGTAGCCTCAGCTATTCGGGAGGTTGAGGTGGGAGGATCACCTAAGTCCACAAGTTTGAGGCCACAGTGAGACATAATCACTGCACTACTGCACTCCAGGCATGGTAGTGTGTGCCTGTAATCCCAGCTACTGAGGAGGCTGAGGCGAAAGGATCGCCTGAGCCCAGGAAGCTGGGGCTGTGGTGAGACGTGATTATGCCCACGGCACTTGAGACTAGGCAATAGAGATCCTGACTCAAAAAAATTTTTTTTTGTTTTAAATATTGGCTTCCAATTTAGGTTTGTAGCATTCTTTCTTAGTTGGCTTTTTAAAATATTTTAACCAGTTTACAGTATTTTAAAAGAGAGGTTTTTTAACTAACACTCAATTGAATGAAATCCAGAAAAGAAAAATTCCATAACCCAAGGAGATTTAAGGTTAATTCCAATTTAAAATCCACGAGCACATGTTTGCATTACCTCCTCTTTCCTGGAGAAACTTATTTTACAGCCACAAGATAAGCAGGAATTATTAGGGGGTGGGCAAGTTATGTTTCAGGGTCATGGAAAAAAACACCAACACAAAATAATTTTCCAGTAACCACATTCCATAAATTAAACCCAGCTGAAGTTTTAACATAACTTTTTCCTCTAGTTGGGCCTTAGACAATCTTTTATCCCCCTGCATGTAGGCTTCTGAATTAGGTAGCTTTGCTGTCCTCAAGTTATAACAGTGCTGACCCTCTTTGCTTTTATTAGGTAACATGTGTGAATGGCTATGTCGTGTGTTATTAAGTATGGGGGGGTCATTAATGCAGGACAAGAAAATGCAATTGCAGCCATAGAAGAGGAATATCGTAAGCTCCTATTTTCATAAAACATCACCAAGAAGAAAAATCATTTCCAACTTGATCATTCAGATGATAATTTCTCTTAAGGATAAAAAAATTTCAAGCCGGGCTCGGTGGCTCAGCCTGTAATCCTGCGCCTTTGGGAGGCTGGGGTGAGTGGATTGCCTGAACCCGTGGGTTCGAGACCCGACTGGGCAGCGAGACCTCATCTCTACAATAAATCAAAAAATCAGCCAGGCGTGGTAGCGCATGCCTGTAATTCCGGCTACTCGGAAGGTGAGGCGGAAGGATCGCCGGAGCCCAACAGGTCGAGGCTGTGGTGGCCGGGAGCGGCCACTGCACTCCAGTCTGGGCGACAGAGTGAGACTTCAACTCAAAAAAAAAAAAAAAAAAATTTCAATGGCAATACACCTATTTATTAAACCTAATCTTTATCTCTGTGACGATCCTAGAACAGGAATGGAACGCCTTGAGGAAACTGTGGTTCACATTAAGCAAAAAAAAACTACATATACAAAGATAGTTCCATACTTCAATGTGTTGTTGAAAGATTCATCTAAAGTTGAGGGGGGAATCTTATTTTTAGAAAGAGAAGCAGAACAATGGAAATGAACTACACATTATATACATATTTATTTTTGCACACACATATACAAATACTTCAATCGCTGTATAACAGCCATTTGATTCGTTGGGAAAAGTTACTTCTAAGAAGGGTAACTTCTGTCCCTTTAAGGACTACAGCAGAAAATGGAAGTTAATAGTGAGAGGAGACTGGCTGCAAACTGCTCCAATGAGGTCCGGAATCGTGCTGAGAAGGGATATTCGGGGCTGGACTAAAACGTCTGTTGGGAAGTAGAAGAAAAAAGGCAAGGTTAAGCAAGAGAGTTCTTTAGAAAGAAGGTAAACCTGAGTGAATGGTCTTCCAATTTTAAAGTAAAAAGAATGGCAGAATAAGCTCCAAAGCACAAAAATAGAATGAGGTAGAACTAGATACTACTGGATGTAAGACATTCAGCAGTTTCCAATTCCTGAGAATGTTTCAGATATGTCTTTTATTAAAAAATTTTTAAAAATCAGAGTAGATCGGGGTTACACACGATTTTACTTGCCCCATCTTAATATAACTTAATATTCCCACTTCTTAACTTTAAATCCAGGGACATCCATTAAGATTGACGACTTCGCATCAGAAGCGAGGACCCACCTTAAGTTTATTTTCTTTCTATTCTTGAAAACCGTCCTCTTGCCTGCAGCCTCTCCGATTGCTTCAATACATTTTACTCAAGTACTTTTGGGATAAAATGTTGACATAAGGAGACGGGTGGTTTCTGTGACGATGGCTGTCAGCGGCTCGGGGCTTTCTATCTCGTGCAAGACATCCCTGAAGCCTCCAGATCCGTATGCTGACTCCCACCCCTGCCCCACTCACCTGACATTAGTACCCTTTGCCTAGGACTGGTGATTCTTGACTGCACTTCACTTTAGTGGTAGGGGGTCACGCAGACACGCCGAAAGCCACCCCAGTGGACTGTGTTGCGGGCTCTGGTCGCCTCCGTCTCGTGCGGAACCCGCGGGGCTGCGGCGCTGGCGGCCACCCGGAGTGCGGGGGTGGGGGGGACGGAGGGACCGGGCGGGGGAGGGGAAGGAGAAGGCGGGGGGGAGGCGAGACGGCAACTCAGGATGGGGGCTGCTCTCCACTCTGGACGTCTTACAAAATTCCCGCCCCGCCCCGTCTGTCACCTCTTGCCCCTCGTCGCCGTCGCCCCCACCAGCGCGCACGGCAAACGAGAAAAAAGCAGTTCGGTGGCCAGAGCGAGCGTCGAGCACCGCGTGTCACTGGCGGACACGCACGGCGGCGTCTCCGGCGGCGCCCCCGGCGGCGCCCGCACGTCGGCGGGTCGCGGAGTGCGCCCGGCTCGCGGCCGCCCCTGCCAAG
>NW_007034710.1:211641-297549 GCF_000164805.1 Carlito syrichta
TCAGTATCTAAAACATTTATTTTTTCTTTGAGTTAGGAACATTCAGTATCTTCCTTCAAGCTATTGGAATCTGTATGCCATATTAGTATTGATTATAGTCATCCTCCAGTGGTATAGATCAATAGAGGTTATTCCGATAGGTTTCTAGCTCTAATGTTCGCTTAGAGAAAGGCTCGGCCCCGCGGCGACCTGTCCCCGGGTCTCCCGGTTTGTGTCCCTACGCCAGCCCCGCGGGGCTCGCCTCCGCGCCGGGTTGTGCGAACCCCTTTCGTTTCTTTTCATCACTTTCCGTCGTGGGCGTCCCGGGGCGGGAGGTGGGGGTGGGGGGACTTGCTGATGTCGCGGGAGCCCCCCGCCCCGGTTTCCTGGCCGCGCGCGGATGGATGCGCGAGTGGCAGCCCTGCCCCGCGCGGTGCGCGCTCCTGGGAGGCTCCTCTCGGGATGCAGCCCTGGGGAGTGCGCCTGTCCCTGCGAACCGTGACGCCGCCACCCAGCCACCCACGACTCGGTCGCCTGCTGGGCTTTTTAAATCTCAAGCCTTCACCCTCGGCGGCGTAGGCCTGGCCGGGTGCGACCGCGACCCTCAGGCCAGCGACAAGTGTGCGCCACCCGCCAACTTTCCCACTCGCCGAGGGATGGCGAGGACCTAACTGTCTCCAGCCACACCCATCCCCGCTGGAAATAAGACTATCGGTGGCATCTTCGATTAGGAAGGATAAGTTACACCCTGGACTACTGCGACGGCGTGCGACACCGTCCGTGCGAGCTGTAGCTACAAATGCAACAAAAAACTTTTTTGGAAAGCCTTCATTTGTCCCCTGGAACGCGTTGTTTTATGGCTCTTCCCACTGCTTTTGCTGTGCACTTTCATGTTGCCGCTCTTTTATTTATTTAGTTATTTATTTATTTATTTTTTAAGCGATTTTACTTTTGCTTAAGTCAGGCTTGTGGACACGCTTCTCCTGGGGAGAGGGCAGGGAGTACCCGTGGGTTTGCTGCAGGGCTTCTGCAGAGGTCCCCGACTGAGCTCCGGGCCAGGGTTCCTCTGCCAACCTCCCCTGCTGGAGTCTGGGTTGCGATCAAGCATGGAAATTCAGCCAAATAGGAGTTTCACACGCTTTAGTCAGAGTGTCGCCAAAGCCATGCGGGGGTTTTGCTTCCCTGGGTGATCATCGGAGTGTTGGACAGGCCAGTTTCTACCCTAGGTCCTGTCATTTAGTAGATGGCATTTCACATTTCAGGAAACTGCAAGAGTCAAAAATGTGGATGATGTATATCTTAAAACTAATTTTTTTAAGCATCCCAGCTACTGGTGTGTCTGAAGTATGTAAATGTTATGAGCTTTCGGTTTTTATCAGAGGACCACTGGAAAATGACATTTCTTTCTGTTAGTGGATTGTTTTTCATTTAAACACTGCCACACAAAAAAAGAACTTAATAAATAATACAGCTTTGGGGTGTTTTAACTTCAACTTAAAAATTATATAAGATTTAAAAACACCTCCGACAGGAAAAAAAAAATGAAGAGGTGGTCATTTAAATGCACTTTTCTTGAAGGACATTTTGTCATTTAAAAAAAAGACAGTCTAAAGTTGGTGAAAATACTACCATGGTGGAGTCAGTTGTTCATTTTTAGAAGAAATTGCTTGCACAGAACTTGTTATATAGGGAAATTATTTGCTAGTGCAAGTGTTAATTTGATTTAATAATCTTGCTTATGATTCACAGTCTCCTGTGCTGATTGTACTTTGAGTCTCTGATTATGTAATTCAAATTGAGCTTGTTATATATGTATACTTCTTTGGAGAGGTCATCTCAAGAAAAAAATGAGATAATATACTTAGGAGTCATTTTAATTTTAATTTCAATATAGGAAAAAAGTTTTCTCCACTTGTGTGGTTAGTTTGTAGTGTCAATATCTGAGAAATTGCTCATTGGCCACTAGCCAGTCAGATTTCTTAGATACTAGTGGTGTGGAGATGAAGACTTATCAAACCCAGCATAGATTTATGTTGCTTTGCCAGACTGGCTGTCTGTAATCTTATTACTGGATAAACTTTTCAGTGCCTGAGCAGAGAGTAGACATGGTGTGCACTCTGAGAATTCTCTGACAGTGGAAGGACTGAGACGCAACTGCCACTGGTTTAAATGAGCAGACTTTTGGAGTAAACAATGCAGGCAAGTGCTGAGCTCTTAGGAGGGAAAGTATATTAATCTAAGGTAATGGTCATGTTTTTGAAAATATAGAATTAGATGTAGGAATTGCTACAAAATATTTTTTTAAAAACCGACAACAAAGATAATATTTGAGTTTTTTTAAAAACGATATGCAACATAAAAGTAACAACAGGATTATTAAGCAAAGTCCTATCTGTGCCAAGGTAAAAATATGGACACTGACTTTAGGATACTAGCTTCAGGATACCAATCAGGATTGCATTGAAAAAGACCACATGCTTTTATACATGGTAAAAGAATACTTGTGGGGGTCAGGAGCAGTGGTTCACACCTGTAATCCCAGCACTTTGGAAGGCCTAGGCGAACTGCTTGAGCCTAGAAGTTCGAGACCAGCCTAGGCAACATAGCAAGACCTGTGTCTACAAAAACTCAAAAAATTAGCCAGGCATGGTGGTATGCACCTGTAGTCCCAGCTACTTAGTGGCTGAGGCGGAAGGATCATCTAACTCCAGGAGGTCGATGCAGTGAGCTATAATCATGCCAAAGCACTCCACCCTGGGCGACAGAGCGAGACTCTGACTAAAAAAAAGAAAACGTGTGCATATCAAGTATTAAAAGAAAAAAGACACAACCCTCTACATCATTAGCATTTCTGTCATACACAACTAAATGAAACCTGGAAAGCTCTTCAGGTAGGAAGTCATGGGAAATATTATGCTATCCAAATAGGAAAAGCATTTTACCTCTTTGTTTTAGCCTTTACTGAGTACTGTACTAAAAGAACACTGACTACAGTAAATAATGAGTTTCCTTTTGAAGTATTTAATAACTGGATGTGTTTTGCCTTCCTGGAATCCTCTTTCCTCTCTGCTTCGCTGACTCCTACTTACCCAAAGGTCTCAGCTTAAATATAATTTCCTTTAAGGACCTTCTCTGAGATCCTAGCTGAAACTGGGTTTCTTTAGTATACTCTGTCATATCACTTCTCATAGTTTGTAATTACCCAGCTATTTATGTGAATGTTTGTTTAATGTCGGTGTCCCTCATCACACTGTGGTTCCAGAGAGCAGTGACCATGTCTGTTTTGGCCACTGCTGTGTAACTTCAGTGTCTCTCATAGCAGTCTGGTAAATAATATGTACTCAAGAAGCATTTGTGAAATGCAAATACTGCTGTTAGATCTTCTTCTAATTAGAGACTTTTAAAAAATTATGAGCTAGTGTGTGCATGGGGGAAGGGGAGGAACGGGGAGAGGAAGGCAGGGCACCTTGTGCTCTTACTATGAAATAACCCCCAAGTCCTCTAGCCTCCAGAAAGGACCTTTGTTTCACCTTGTGTATAATCATAGGGCAGATTGGGCTCAGGATGCCTTTAATGTCCTATCTTGATTCCATTCAACAATGATGACAGATTATGTAAGGTCATTTAAATGGAGTATGTGACAGCTAATTCCCCAAGGGAATATTTGAGATGTTCCAAATAAACAAATGCTTGTCCACTAGATGATATTACCATTTTTTAGAGACTTGCATAGAGTTAGAAACAAACACATATACTTGATATATAATTTACAAATTAGTAAGATGTACTATTGTTTCAGTTTTCTAATTGAAGCAGAAAGACAAAATGAAGCAACATACCAAGATTCATGTAAGTTAGACAACAGATTTCTTTTGCTACTTAGTATTTTGCACTCTTCGTCTTGTTGCATTTTACCGGACAATCGGGTTTATAAACAAAATAAGGAGGGGGAAAACAGATGGGTTGAGCAGGCAAATGCTAATCTGATGGCTCCTTGGTTTCTTCTGTTTGTGATCATGCTGAGATTTTTAGCAATCATTTTTGTATATGAGTAGTCATAATTTGTTCTGGTAAATTAGTTGTATTACTGAACAGTTTATTTGGCTAATATTACTAGGTATAATAAAATGGAAATTTAGTGGGAAGATATCCATTAAAATAGATTTCTAACACTGCTGTCTTATGTTAGTTACCTTGCATACAGTATTATTCATGAATAATTTACTACTTTATTGTGATTACTCAGCTTTTTAAAACTGTTCAAGCCAGTTATGTTATGGAGCTCATCACCCAGTGAGACAACCTGTTCTGTTATTAGGTTGTTGGATGTGCAGTGAGATAATAGAAAGAATGTGGGCTTTGGAGTCAGGGAAACTTTAACTGAATCTCAGTTCCATCATCACTGACTAGTTACATAGTCATGGGTAAGCAATAACTTCTCTGAAACTCTGGCTCCTTTTCTGTAAAAGAGAGTTAAACAAATCTAGGGTTGTTGAATTTAATGTAGTATTATATCTTGCAGTTTAGCATGAAATAGAGACTTAATTGTTAATTCCTTCAACTAATTACTATGAAAGTTACTCAGGCTTCTGAGCACCAGGTACGGTTCACCAGGTACAGTTACAGGTCCTTTATGCACAGTAACTCAGTTGTTAACAGCCTGCCAGTTGAGTAAGTAGTGCTATTTTCCTTTACCTCTAATACTGAATAAAGCCAATTTTGTGAACACCTCTCCAAATATTTGGAAACCACTTATTCTGTGTATTGGTTTTGTTAAGCATATGATTGTTGCATTTTTAAAAACTCAATATAGCTCTAAAAATGTGAACCATAGGAATAAACACAATAGTGGTGTAGGCCAACTAGCAAGGAGAGGCTACAGGTTGAAGTGGATGCCATCCCAGAGTCCTAGGCTTAGGTTTGCATGAGCTCCTGTAGTCACCCATGCTGTTAGTTTGTATCAAACTCAGGTTGATAACCCCTCTCAGGTGAACAACTTCTAAGGAAGCATTTCTGTTTCCATATTGCACGTTTAACTTTTTTGCAATAAAAGCAAAGTTTACACTTATGCTTAAGTTTCACTTTATTTCTCCCAGATTTGCTCACTCTGAGAATATTAGAAGCATACCTTCTGTGTCTGTCATCTTGTAAATAATGAAAGGTAATACAGGGCTGAGGACAGAGTTCAAGGCCTACCCCAAAGACTTTCCTCATCTATCGACAGAACAGCAAACTTGCCCAACTGCAACTAACATTCAGCTCACACTCCAGCAGCACCCTTAGAAAGACAGCATGGAAAACCATCTTGAATATGACTTTTATCAGAATATATCATCTTTTTCCCCCTGCCTTTGCTAATTATATAAGCTTGGGCAAGAACTTTAATCTCTAAGCCTCTGTTTTCTCAACTATGAAATGGGTTGTTGTGAGTAGTAAATGAGGTCATGCAGTTGAAATGCTTAGAACAGTGTCTGGCAGAGAGTGAGAGCTCAGTCAGTGTAAGCTATTGTTATGATTTCCTCTGTCCAAGAAACCTAATAGTCATTATTTTCCAAGATATAAATGTGGTTGACTTGGCGTTGCTATTCGGTTTGAATTCGTGTTGACATCTAGTGATCATTATGTTCTTTAGCTGTTCACAAACCACTTGCTTCATAATTAAGTTGATAGATTTGTAACTTCTCAAATTTTGCTTCCCCACTTTTAGCCCCCAGAACCTAAAGCAAGTCTACCCATCTCCAGACCATGACTATTTCTCTCTTTTTGAGTTCTTCAAGATTGCAGAAATCAACTCTATGATGACAGTTGCTAATTGCTTTATTAGTACGGAATGGATTGTATCTGGACTGGGAGACTTGCATACACATAAAGTTGTTACTGTCTCTTACTCACCATGCTCAGGTTTCAGTTCTCAGTGCTTTTCTGCAGACTTGCTTTAAAAACTGTTGGAGAAGATAAAGCAGAATACAAGTTGAGCCATCTGTATGTGTGTGCTCTCAACCTTTCAACATCCTCCAAGCAGTGATTCTCTCAGTTCCTTGTTCTCTTTGTAAATAGTGTGTTCTTGTGGAGGCAGCACTGGGCAAGAAAGCTTGAAGCCTGGGTTCTGGTTGCCACCCCCCACCCCCACCCCAGTAGCTGTATGATGTGGGGTAAGGTGTGTTATTGCCTTGGGCTTCAGTTTTCTCATCTGCAAAAATGGTAGTTGCCCTGTCGACTATCGAAGAGGAACCATGAGATAAAATAGTGAAGCATTTATAAACTACCAAGTGCTGTGCTATAGAAAATGGAGTAATAATCACTTCCTTGAATGTAGCTATATAAGCTCCTCTCTAAGCTCTGGTTTTCTAACTCAGTTTCTTCTGAGAGTTCTTATTCCTAACACTACATATATGTGTTTCTGCTCTTCTGCCATGTTCATTCTAATTTAACACGTGAACTGCTCTGTGGAGAATCACTCTGCAGCCACACTGGCTGCTTTCCTCTTTTTCATCACTGGTGTTTTAATGAGTGTCTCAAAAGAGAGGGAACTTGGAGGAATCCAGTCCCTCTCTTTTGAGCCATTTCTTTTAACCATATGGAGTCATACCTTTTTGTTTGCTTGTTTTACTTTTTGAACTGTGCTTTCCTAAAAACAGTGATACATATTTAACTGTGCTCAGTGTCTTTTTTGCTGTTAAGAAACCCTTTATGGTCTGCAGACGTGCCTGCCACCCTGAGCATGCCTGATCTTGTCTGATCGCGGAAGCTAAGCAGAGATGGGCCTGGTTAGAACTTGGAGGGGAGAGATCCCTTGTGATGAGATCACTTTCTCTTGTGTTCCTGTCATAAGTATGTCAGCTTTCACACTGTGTTGGTCACAGAACTGACTAGTGTATCCCCTCCTGCTTCTTTGGCCTTCTGAGGGAATTTTTCAACAAAGTAAGTCAAAAGTCATATTTTGGCAGAATTAGACTTTATATACTCTTAACTTGTCTGTATTAGGAAAGTATTGCATATCTATTATATGACTGGGTGGTACATATTTTATGTCTATGAAAATGTCAGTTTTATTCTTTTTTTGTCCTTTCTGTTTTTGTCATAACTCAGTTGTGTAATTGTAGAATAAAAGTATTTATTCTTCATCAACTAAAAAGTGTTTAATCTTCAAGTTTCAGATATTAATGAAGAATTCCAGAGGTTTTTTTTTAAGAGACTTTCCCTGAAATTATATCTACAGTAAAAATGACTTGATAGCTAGATTAAAAATGGCTACTGTTAGGATTTATTAGTAGATTACAAACATAGGACCAGGGATTCTTACATTTTAAGATTAATGTCAAATGTATATAAGATATTTAAAACGCTTTTTAAAAATTTCTTCCAGGCTCACTGCATTTCAGAAAGCATCAACTTTTCCCAGTGGACCCATTTATCAAATGCAATATGCCAGTACTATTTTTAAAAACTTTGTACTTCATCATAGAAAAGGTCATACCCCACCTAAATGAAAATGACATCTGAGAAGGTGATTTAAGGTGCGGATATTTGAGAAGGTATCCCAGCAAATCAGTGAACCAAAGGATAAGTACTGAATAAACGAACCCAAAACACTATTTATTAAACCAGTTGGATTTCATCTTGACAGAAGAACAACTTTTATTCATCATGTATTTTCTGAAATTAAAAGAAAGAGACAAGAAAAGACTTAAAGGAAAATAAATGAAGATGTTTCATAAATAAGCCATGTCAGCTGTGTTCTGGTGAGGACAATTCAGCGATGTCAAATCTTTTGCATATCCTTGGTTGTGGTCCTAAAGACAAGACTCTTTTTTGATGGGACTGAAATTAAGAGAGGTAGGACCTTTTGTGCATTCAACTCAGTGATAAAACTTGCAATCATCGACATGAGTGGCTTAAAAGAGGAAATAAAGAAGGTTTCAACTAAATCCCAAAGTGCCACCATTTTTTCTTACTGCTGATTTTTTGAAAACCTCTTCATAGCTGTTTAGAACGAATCGACAACTATTTTAAAAGATTAAAGAAAGGCAGATGTCTGCAAATAATTCCCCTCCATCAGTCCAGAAGTCTGTATTACCTGCAACTCTTCCTGCTGTGCTTCCAGCTGCTTCTCCGTGTTCCAGTCCTAAGACGGGCCTCTCTGCCCGACTCTCCAATGGAAGCCTCAGTGCACCATCACTCACCAACTCCAGAGGCTCAGTGCATACAGTTTCATTTCTACTGCAGATTGGCCTCACACGGGAGAGTGTTGCCGTTGAAGCCCAAGAACTGTCTTTATCTGCTGTCAAGGATCTTGTGTGCTCCATTGTTTATCAAAAGGTACTGTGCATGCTGTTAATGTCAATAGTTTTTTTGAGCAATATTGTTACTAAAACTTGGCTTCTCTATAAATTATATATGCAAAAATGAGTTGACACTTATGGATCCTTCAGTAATTCTCTAATTCTGAGCATTTTTGGAAGAACCCTAATAGTCTATGAGCCTGAAGTCTGAAATTTCAAGGTCTAGTAATTGAAGCCTATGTCCAAGATTTATCCCAGCTTTAAAATACTGTTATTCTGTGTATCCCTTAAGAACAGGACAATTTTTCTGAAGTCTAGGGGGTATAAGAGATCTCCTTTGTTACAGAGACAGCAGGAGGTGGAGGGTGAAGGTGTTGAGGTAGCGTAGGACCGAGCCGTGGCCAAATCCCAGGGCCACACCTTGTTCTTTCTGGGTGCTGTGTGTTCTGCCCTCTCTGAACCCCTTTCCTTCTCTTTAGATTCCATTTTTCAGAGAGGATGTTCAGACTCTTCCTGAACTGCAATTTAATGTAGGATCACGTTCTGTCTCTTAAAAAATAGGTAAATGACTTTTGAATGTATAACAAAATATTTGAAAATCAGGGTAGTTTTATTTTGTTTCCATCCACCCACCTCCTGCCCTGTACCAGGCCATTTTTTAAGGAACCTTAGCTAAATGCCTTTAATAATCTTAATTTGAAGGGTGAACCTAGTATGTTTTCTATTTTGTCATAAAACTATTTATATGGGTTGTATGAACTGGTTATATATTCTCTGTAATGGACCAAGCATATGTTTCAAACAAGCAAACTTTAAACTTTCTGTTTGTGAAATTAATGTATTTGAATTCAGGCTCTTCATCGTACTGTTTTGTTTCCTTATGCATTATATAGTTTATTATCCATTATCTTATGCATTATATAGTTTATTATATCCATATGCATTATATAGTTTATTATCCATTATCTTCTGATGTGGAAATAATTAGAAGAATGTTTTACATTTTGTGAAAATGTCCTCTGCCTCCTGTGTTTTAACAATGACTTATCTAAATGTGACCTAAAGTAAGAATAACTACTTTTTAGACCTATAGAACCATCTATCTTTCAGCAGTTTTGCCTTTAGTTTCCCTTTCATTGTACTTCATAGAGGTTTTTCAAATACTTTTGCAACTAGATTATAATTCTTTATTTTAAGATAGTATGTAAACTTATTTACATATTTGTAACTTAAAGGCGATGTGTTCTTTTTATTTGAGACCATGGAAAATCATAACCAGTGTTTTGGTGAGTCTCTACTATTCAGTTTTCAGTCTTTGGAAGTTTCATTTACTTATTTTTAAAAAAATTTTTAATTGACAATTGTAGTTATTGTGTGCAGCATTTTTTTTTAACTCTGCACTCGGAGACATCTCGTGGATCATCTACCAGAAACTCTTTTTTATGGAATAGTGAAAAATGAATCACTTCATATTAAAAGAATAGTGTTGGAACCAAGTATTTTATCATAATGATTTTGGCTCATAATGGAATTTTGGACATTGAGGAACTTGTGACAAAAAAAATCAAAATTTTATTTCTTATATTTTTCTAACATGTGGTAACATGTGAAACAGTCACAGACATGCACTGCAGGTTCATTGATCCATGTTGTGCAATAGTCATTTGCTGGACGTCTTCCACCTGGTGTTTTTCTATTTGAGCAGTCTTGTTTTCTTCCTCCCACACTAGTAATATGTAATTTATTATGCAGTCTCTTGTTCAAAGACAGTGTTGAAAGATGCACTAGTGATTCCTGAAAACCAATTCTCAATTGATTGATCATATCTCAGTATATATTCCATCTCTTTATTTGCTTTTTTTGTGCAATTTGAATGAAAAACTTCAAGGAAACCATACATTTTTTTAAAGTTTGTGCTTGCATAAATTTGCCCTATATGACCACCAGCAATCTCTTTATGTCCCCTGAGAGGGGACATTAGGGTGCAAAGGATTACAAATGTGATTTAGTTGTATAATAACCAAATCGTGCTAATTAATTTGATTTACTTATTTAATACTTACTTTGATTAGCTCATTTAATTCTATAGAGGCTTATTGATTTTCTGCAGGATTACTCCAAAATCAGTCTTACTTTATCATTAATATAAATGTGAGAAGTGGGTCAGTGGGTTAAACTCTTGGGGAACTAGATTCAAAATCTTTTTTTTTTTTTTTTTGAGTCAGGATCTCACTCTGTTGCCCAGATTGGAGTGCAGTGGCACAGTCTATTGTAGGTGACCAGCTGGGCTCAGGTGATCCTTCCACCTTGGCCTTCCAAGTAGCTGGGACTATAGACGTGTGCCACCATGCCTGGCTAATTTTTTAATTTGTTGTAGAGGTGAGGTCTTGCCATATTGCCCAGGCTGGGCTTGAACTTCCAGGCTCAGGCTGCCCTCTAGCCTTAGCCTCTCAAAGTGCTGATAATCCTGTAATCAGGTGTGAGCTGCCACACCCAGCAAAAATCTTAATCCATGAAAAACTAGAATGATGTCTAGTTCAAGGAAATAAACAGGATGTAGCTCACAAAAGGATAATTCAGTATAAACTTTATACAAATACAAAAGTTATTGATTATGGATATATCAGCATAAGATGGATATTACAGAACACTGAATTTGAATCAATATTATAGTTACATGGTGAGGATTTAAGAAAAGTATGTATATCTGACATATAAACATATTACGCATTATTTGTTGTTATTTTTTGAGCCAAGGTCTCACTCTATAACCCAGGTGGGAGTGCAGTGGCACTGTCACTGCTCACTGCAACTTCAGCCTGTGGGGCTCAAGCAATCCTCCTGCCTTAGCCTCCTGAGTAGCTGGGACTACAGGTGTGCACCATCAGGCCAGGCTAATTTTTTTATTTTTTGGTAGAGACACGGTCTCACTATGTTGCCTAGATTGGTCTCAAACTCCTGAGCTCATGCAATCCTCCCACCTTGGCCTCCCAAAGTGTTGAGATTACAGGGATGAGCCACAGTGCCTGGCTGTGGGATCATTTTAAATAGAGTCACTAACAAAAGAAAAGTGAAAAAGTGCAGAAAACATGGCACTAAATACACTGTGACAAGGACATGTATTTAAACTTGCAAGAGCTGAAGCAAGAAGGCGGAGCTGAAACAGAAGCACACAATACAGTAAAAAAGCTGCATGTGCCTCAAATGCTGTAGCATTGGAGCTGGTGCATTGTCTTAAATTGTTTTCAGTCCCAGCCTCCCATTGGAAATAGGTTGAAGGATTTGAGCCCAGCTCTTGTCAAATTTTCCCTTGATAAAGTGATTTTTGATAAAGTGTTAAGTTGATTACGATCAAATGAATAAGCTAATACACATACTTAGACAAATTGTTTCACTGTTTGTCTATTTTTTCCTATAAAATCTTATCCAGCTGGGTGCAGTGACTCAAGCCTGTAATCCCAGCACTTTGGGAGAGCAGTAGGATTGCTTGAGGCCAGGAGTTCAAGACCACCTTGAGCAACAAAGCAAGACCCTGTCTCTAAAAAAATAGAAAAATTGGCTGGGTGTGGTGGCGTGCGCCTATAGTCCTAGCTATTTAGAAAGCTGAGACAGGAGGATCTCTTGAGCCCAAGAGTTTGAAGATATGGTGAGTCGAGATCATGCCATAGCACTCTAGCCTGGGCAACAGAGTGAAACTCTGCCCCCCCTCAAAAAAAATTGTGTCCAATCTACTTTTAATCTCAGCCCACAAGAAGATTTTCTGATTACTCTATCATTGAGCATTTCCTGATGACCAATTTTTTTTAAATTAGAAGCAAAATGCTCAAAGTTTGTCATACTTATGAAAAAAAAAAAGACTTAATCTTGAAAAATCTTTTACAGACCATGTGTTGTAAGGATCAGAATTCTGAATGTTTACAAACTCCAGGCTGTGGTTTTCAAGGTTATGTGCAACTTAATTGTGACTTGATCTGTAACAGTGGTTTCAACCCACTGCACCAGAGAATAGCCTAGGAGCTTAAAACAGGTCCTTCCCAGACCAATTAAATCAGGATCTCTGGCAATGGAGAGTCTTTTTAAGACTCTATCTGTGATTCTGCTGAGCAGCCAGAGTCTAGAACCTCTAGTCTAATGGAAATCAATAAACTTTAGGACCATATAAGTAATAATCTGAAGATATGCTTTTTCACATATTTAAGTTATGCAGTTTGTTGCATGAACTTGCCATGGGATTATTTTCCACATACTGAAAATATTATAATTTATTTTAAAATAATCTTATAATTCAAAATTTGAGGGAGGGCTACATCTCACTAGAGGTTAGTATGATGGTTGAAAATTCTAGATATAAAATAAATACTAGTGATTTCCTTTTTTATACTTGATAGTTTGCAGAGAGCTGAATAGTGTGATATATTTATCCCATTTTTGGGTACCATCGTTTTCTGGCTTTGATTCAGTTGAACAAATACTTCGGATATACATACTCTTTTCCATCACAGTGCTAGATAACTATGGAGGCTCCCAAGACAGATTTCCTGCTCCTGTGATTCATGCTGTAGAAAAGGAGAAGATGGGGCAACCCCTTTGGGTCCCCTCCCACTGTGGGAACTTTTCTGTCCTCTCAACAAATCCTGCTTTAAAAAAAAAAGAGAGAAGATGAGTGAATATCAAATTACCTTAATGAAAGGTGGATATACGTCCTGAAACAAAGGTACAGAATGGCAAAATGACTCGAAAGAGAAACTCTAGCTTGTTGGGGAGTTACGAAAGCCTATTTTAAACTCTACTCTTTGCTTTTGCCATCACCAGTTGTAGTAACTTCACCTGGGGAAATAAACTGTGGCAACTGGTACAAAGACCTTCTGCTGCTGTCGGATAGCTTGAGGCATGGATAAAGTGAGATCGCCTTAACATCCTCAGCCATCCTTGAGAGAGCAGAAACACAGGTGGACTCCACTTTCTTTTGCATTGTCAAAGGGAAAAAGCTTTGTGATTCTGCTTCCTAGGAGTGCTCTAAATTTTATGTGAGTTAGACCTAGCTGTTAGAGAAATTCATGGTTATCTCCATCCTCCTCATTCCCCCACAGTTAAGTAGACAGGCATTGGTAGTTGCTAGGAATGAGCAGTTGATTGTGAGCAGAAATAGGTTGATTTCTTATGTAAGGTCTTAATACAAGATGACTTACTAAATATGCTGATGATTCTCAGAGGCATATCTCTGGTCCAGATTACTTTCCTAAGCTTCAGACATGCCAGTCTTATTAACTAACCCCGGACACCCTTTCCTTGGTATGTCCTTTGCTCCTTTGCTTAGACCTCTAGCAAGTCTTTTCCCTGTAAGTGCTGGCATTCTGTCCAGCCTGTTGTATTTTAACATTCATCCTGCTTATTGTAATTGTCCATTTAACTGCCTATACCCATCATAAAACTGTGAGCTCTGTGAAGCAGATATCGTAACTACAGTAAGTTCTTAACAAATACTTCTTGGATGAATAAATCAAGAAAGGAATTTATATGAACCAGTATAGTGTTATAGGTAAAAACATGAATTTTTTGGGTCAAACTGGAGTTGATCTCTACCACATACTAGTTGCGTATCCTTGGTTTCTTATCTGAAAAATGAGGTTAAGAATAGTACCCATTTCTCATGGCTTTGTGTGTGTATTAAATGATCGTTTCTAAAATGCTTAGCATGTAGTAATCACACAGTATATGCTAACTGGCTAATGATATTGATTAATCAGATCTTAGTGCTTTCCTAACGGGGGCGGAGGGGGGGCTGTAACTGCTGTTCTTTGAGATTTCTCTGTGTTGAAAATTTCTTAAAATTTGCCAGTGGTGATCTAGAAATAACTAAAAACTGCTAGTGCTACGATTTGTGCTTTATGGAATATACACGTATGTCTATTTTCTACTATGTAGATGACAACTGATTTCTTGATCCAAATGGATATTCACAATTTTCTGTTAGCATTACTAATTCTCCTTTTATTGGCACAGAAAATTAGAGGTTAATGATATAGTAGTTCGGTGATTTAATCTTCTGTTCTTGGACTGCATGTGAAAACTTCTTGTTTCTGTATTAGAATGTTATTGTATAATAGCTTCCCCAGGGCATAATGGGTTTCTTTAGATTAATTGTGATTGCATATGCATCTTCAGAATCATATAATTTTGAGGTCAAATGATTTAGCTAGTCAGTTAATTACTATTGTTGAACACTGAGTGAGTAAGCATGCCTTTCTTTATTTCTATACCCTTGGGCTGTTACATCTAACATAATAGAATTGAGATACTTCTTCATGGTATACATGTGCCCAAGGATCAAACTGCTGGAAAGAGCCTGTGGAGCAGCAGTAAAGAGATGGGAGCAGTTAAAGGAAATTATAGACCCTTTGACAAGATGGACAGGAAAACTAACCAAGAGTGAATAAGCGTCTCAATGAGGAAAAAAATGATTAAAAGTGTTTAATGATGGTTATGTTGAGAAATAGATAAATCCAAGTATAAATAACATTTTAAAATTTTAAAGGCTTTCAAAAAGACTGTGAAATGTGTCATCTCATGTTTTTGAAAAAGAAAAACTGATTAGACTTTTTTTTCGTTAAAGATTTTATTGGGATTCTTTTTAGCCTGAGAATGTTATTCTGAAGTTTATCTGGGAAAAAAAGCAGTAAAAAAAAAAAAAATTCATTTAAAAATCTGAAAAATATGAAATGGAAGTAAAGCAAAGCTGCAGTCGTTGAAATTATATATTATCTTAACAAGGTACATTTTAGGTATAAAGTATATACCAAAGGAGGCATGAGAAAGAAGAAAGGAATCGTTTTTCCAAAAATGTAGTTTAGGAAACGAGTTTTAAGCAGTTGAGCAAGCATTAACATAAATTTCAGAGTGATTACAAGTTAAAGATGAAAACTCAAAAGAAAATTAGGTTAAAATGGAATTGACTTCAGACTTCTGGACAGTGGGATATCTTAGTTTCAGATCAATAAAAGAAAACAAGGGAAAATAACAATTTACAGTTTGTTTTGTTTTGTGTTTTGTTTTGTTTTTTTGAGTTGGAGTCTCACTCTGTCGCCCAGACTGGAGTGCAGTGCGCTCCCGGCCATCGCAGCCTCGACCTGCTGGGCTCCGGCTATCCTTCCGCCTCAGCCTTCCAAGTAGCTGGAACTACAGGCGCGCTACCACACCCGGCTGATTTTTGATTTATTGTAGAGATGAGGTCTCGCCAAGTTGCCCAGGCGGGTCTCGGACCCGCAGGCTCAGGCAATCCACTCACCTCAACCTCCCAAAGACGCGGGATTACAGGCTGAGCCACCGAGCCCGGCTAGATTTTTTTTAAATTGTAATGTATGCATTGTAAAAATAAAAACAAAAGTAAGACTGGGGAATTGTAACATCAAGTGTTATATAACGTTAATATCTTTCATTCTGTAAAGAACTCATGTATTAGTAAGAAAAACACTGTGATCTCAATAAATATTTGGCCAAGTAACATAAAAATATGTTTTACAGAAAAGATTAAATTACTAAACAAGCATGTAGGAAAATGTTCAAAATGGTAGTTTTACAATAAATACAGATCGGATATCGTGTTCAATGGGGAATAATGAAATTGGCACTCTAAATATAGGGAAGAGTGTGATAAAATGTCATGAAAATAGAGAACAGTCAATGGTTCAAGGCTTGTAACTTAAAAACTGGATCAAATTCTAACAAGTATAATACAAAACATAACATTTACATAGGGTTTTTTTCCCAAGAAACTATCTCTTCAACTAACCATTTATAGCTGAGCTTTGCTGAAAACTTGGATGTGACCAGAAGTGTTCACTCTTTGAATTTCATCCAATTTTATTACGCATCCCAAGGGTGGAGTTTCTTTTGTTGTTGTTGTTGTTGTTAGCATAAACCAAAACTTAGCTTCCTTTTTTCAAAGCTTTGAAATCCCTCCAACATTTGCAATACATTGAGATTTCTGCTGTCTTGTTCATTTTTCTATCCTCAGAAATGCTTTGCACTCAGTAGATTTTTGGTGAAGGACACATTCTACCTGCTCTTATTACTAAAAACAGGATACTGCAAGTAAAATTTTATTGATGAGATGATTTATAGTTGTCAGAACTGAAAAGAGAAAGAAGTGAGCTGATAACCATCAGTATTCTTTTCCATCTTGTTTTATGTACCAGTGCCTTAATTGTGCCCAAACTGATCCCCCTAGTTTAGATTGTCAGATACTTAGTTTGTAGAGCTCCTTCTTCCTGGGATTGTGCAGAAGGCCAGGTTCTACTAGAATGCTCTGAAATTCTCCAAGATATTTATTCCCGGAGGCCACTAATGGTCTTTTTCCTTAATCCACATAGGAATGTGAATCAGGACTCTTTTATTGGCAAATATTGCAGTCTCGATATCTAATTTTAATATATAAGATCAAGTTAAACCAGTGGTTCTCAACTGGCAAGATTTTGACCCCCAGGGGACATTTGGCAATATCGGGTGACGTTTTTGGTTATCATAACCTAGGGTGAGCTTCTAGTGGACAGAGGGCAGGGAAGCTGCTGCCATGCACGGGAGAGTCCCTCACAACAAAGCATCATGTGGCCCAAAATGTTAGTAATACTGAGGGTGAACGTCTGTGAGTTAAACTAGTGCAGAAATAGAATCTCTGAAGTTTGGAAAAATCTAAAACTTCTCCTTGTTAGTACTGCTGTAGGGTCTTAGTAAAATAGTGAATGTGAATATCTCCTAGATTAAAATCTTGTAAATGTGGATTGTAGCCTGAGATCTTTTAAACAGGTTTTCCAGCTTGGCCTGGGCGTTTCTGTTTAAGAACAGTACACAGTTTCCGTTATGAATATATATATCTATAGATATAGATAGTAGGTTTCTGTATCTTCATGTTGATTTATAAAGTAGAATTAACAAACAAGATCTCAGCCTTCTAGAGGTTTATAAGCTGAAAGGAATGTGTTTTTACTGATAAAATCCAAAGAACTAATGGGACTGGCAATCAGGAAAACACAGAAGGCAAACAAATCTTAGCAGCAGGTGGAGCTGGGATTGAGCCAGGTACAAATTTGCTGATCAGATCACAGCCGGGAGGCCACTTGCAAGAGTCAGATTACAAGTGAGCAAATCAATATGAGGGAGTAGGCCAGAGCCTTGCCCATCCTACAGTGAATGTTTGTGCATGGATTCCCAGTGTTGAAATTATTTTAGCTTTGTTATTGGTGTATGTTAAAAAACAAGAAGAATCCAAGGAAGAGAGAGCAGAGTGTATTATCCCATGGCAGAGTTTTGGAATCAAGGAGATAGACTGTGTGTAAGTTTTTATTCTGTCCTTCAAGTCACTTCACTTCTTTTGATATATATTTCTTGTTTTTACTTTTTAAAAATAGAGACAGTGTCTCACTGTGTTCCCCAGGCTGGTCTCAAACTCCCAGTTCAACTATTCCTCCCACCTCAGCCTCCCAAAGTGCTGGGATTACAATTATGAACCACCATGCCTGGCCTTACACTTAACTTCCGACCCTGAGTTTTCTTACCTGTGAAGCTAGGATCATAATATCTACCTCCATGAAAAAAATGATGATGATTACATAAAGTCCTTAATACAGTGTCTGGCACATATGTAGTACTCAAAAATAGTAATGCTCATGATTTTAAGATCTGTTTAGATCTGGGAAGATTGTTGGTCTGGAAAGATTATAGGTCTTGCAGTGGTCATTAAGTACTGAAGCATATCGAAACACAGAGTAGGTAGCCTGCCAACATGCTTACACTGCCTGGCCCTTGCCTTTTGATTGTTGTATTTCATATATGGCAAACCATACAAAATAGAGGTCAAGTGTTTACCTTATTAAATAACTGGGATTACATGTTTTATAAATTTTGAGGAAATTAAATAAGGTGCTTTTTCTTTTTCTTCTTTTTTTTTTTTAAGTCAGGGTCTCTGTCGCCCAGGTTGGAGTGCACAATCACAGCTCACCAGGGTCTCTGTCGCCAGGTTGGAGTGCACAATCACAGCTCACCACAACCTGGGTTGTGGTGATTCTCCTGCCTCAGCCTCCTAAGTAGCAGGACTGCAGATACATGCCACAATGCCTGGCTAATTTTTTTTATTTTTTGTAGAGATGAGGTCTCACTAAGGTCTTGCTGTGTTACCCAGGTTGGTCTAAAACTCCTAGGCTCGAGTAATCCTCCCAACTCAGCCTCCTAAAGTGCTGGGATTTACAGACATGGGCCACTGTACCCAGCAGTTAGTGCAATTTCTGATGCATATAGTGACCATAGCCAGTGAATGTTCCCACCTTGCCTCCATATTGTTGAAGAAGATACCATTTAATGCTACTGCTACTGTGTTCATTTGTTAAATTAATATAGTAGATTAATTGTAGTGAGAAAGGAAATTGGCAGATAGTAATTCATTTTAAGTCATAATGCTATTTCCCGAAATTGAAATTATTCTGACTAAAGCAGACTGTCTGCTTTTAACTGATTTAAAACATTTGGTTTTAGTTTTGACCATTTACATGACACGATACCTGAAGATTGTTTGCTTATGCTGCCTCATTTAGGAGCGATTTTGGTCTATCCTCTGACTGAAGACATTGTCTCTGTAGATTCAGATTGGGTGTAATTTTCAGGTTCTGCCAAAGGAGAGCAAAACTCCAGCTGTATCTTTTGTTGTCTGGAAACCAGTTGTCATTCTGTGTTGTTTCTCTGCCCCGTTCTTTCTACTACAGCTGTGTTGCAGCAGCTTGGGGACAACCTACTCTTTATTCTACCCCTACTTTTTTGTCTAGCAAAACATTGTCAGGCTGCCTTACTCATCTGGAGGCTCAAGCTAGAAGAAAAAATTTTTTTAAATTCTGCTGGATATTCATCATAAGACCTTGGCTAGAAGGTCCCAGAAAGTTAGAATTAAAGATAATCAGAAATAATAACGAAACAAGAAAAAAGAAAATGAAAAAATACTGTTCTGGCTAGTAACAAATAGGTAGATGACAAATGAAGCAGCTTTTCTGGTATATCATTCCAGAAAATTCTGAGTTGGAGGTTAATGATGAAAGTGAAGAAGAAATTCAAGTCCACATTGAGCAGTTTTCTCATTGCCTCATCTAGACTGCAATCCTTATGTCTGTATTAAAACAGAATCATTGAGATTCTTCTCTTCAAATAAACATTTTCCTAAAAATTAATGTTGAATTAATATTAGACTTGTTTCTGGGAAATTTATTAGTGTTCAATTAGTTGTTCAGTAATCAACACAGTTTTTAGTAAGTTCTTGTTAAATAGCTAAGTACCAGGTGCTTGGGGATTCAGGAGGAACACAGAAAGAGAGCATCTTTCTCCTTACAGAGCTTGATCACTGTGATCTGGTTTCGGTTTCAAAGGCTTACTTTGAAGATTTGTTTGGCATCAAATTTAAAAATTACTTTAGTATTCAACGTCTCCAGTGTAGTGCATATGATGAAACCTGTGATGCTGAGAATGTTTCATATGTTGACCTAGGTGGTAGTGATGTGGTATATACATGGATGTGTGTAAAGCTGATGCTTCTAATTAAGATCAGTGCACTTTACTCATTATATTGCAAGTAAATTTTGTAAAGTAAATTAAATGTATGTTAAAACTCCAGTTGTTTCCCATTGCATTTAGAATAAAACCTGTGCTTTTAAAAAAAAAAAAAAGCACATAGCGATAAATTATTTATTCTGATGTTAAATTCTGAAGCTATGTGTTTAAATGCAGAAAGTGTGTTTGACCAAGTAAAATAACTTGCAAGATTCCTACCTCCTTAACATTTTACTGACAGTGTTTTAATGGCATGAACTTTAAACCATTCACCTTCGCCAGGTGCAATGGCTCATGCCTATAACCTAGTGCTTTGGGAGATTGAGATGGGAGGATTGCTTGAGGCCAGGAGTTTGAGACCAGCCTGGGCAACATAGCAAAATCCTATCTCTACAAAAATTTAAAAATTAGCGGGATGTGGTAGCTCATGCCTGTAGTCCTAGCTTTTTGGGAGGGTAAGGAGGGAGAATTGCTTGAGCCTGGGATTTTGAGGCTGTAGTGAGCTGTGATCACTCTGTTGTACTCCAACCTGGGTGACAGAGCGAGAGATCCCCATCTTTAAAACAAACAAAAACCTGTTCATCTTAAAGAACCCTCTAAATAAGCATTGCTTGAAATAATTTTGTTTGTAAAATTACTTATAACAAATGTAAGTTAATACCATAAAAAGTAACTTCTGTAAAATTGTTATAGTAAGATAAGATGATCAGTTTTTAAAAATTATTGAGACCATCTTTAATGCAAAAGCAAAGAAAGAATCTTAAGAGGGCTCGCAGGTGGAATTAGGATTGAATACTGTTGCTTTTCCCACTAGGAACAGGCTTCATTTTGCAATCAAAAGGAGTCATTGCCCATAGGAAGCAGATCCAGAAAAGCTGGTGGGTGGGGGGCTTGTTTGGAAAGAGGCAAATTGAAGGCCTGTTTTGCTTTTACCCTGGTAGTTCTTTTGCTGTTTCTTTCATTTCCTCCTCCTTTTATCAAGGCTGAGGTAGCCTAGGGTAGGAAATATGGACTTGTGTAGTTTTCAGAAGGTTGCCAGCTTCCTGCCACATTCTCCAGCCTCTCGATAATCTTGACTCCTTTATTCCCTAAAGGAGGATTTCTCAATTCAGCACTATTGACATTTTGAGCTGGATAATTCTTTCCTGTAGGCACTGTCTTGTGCGCTCTGCAATGCTCTACACACTAAATGCCAATAGTTCAAGTTGTGAAAACCAAAAATGTGTCAAGACGTTGCCACATAGCTTCTGGGGCAAAATTGTCCCAGTTGAGAGTCATTGCTCTGGAGGAGTCAACCCAATGGCCAGTGACAGTTACTGACAGTTAGTAAACGTTTTATCACCCTTGCTGCTCTTCTGATCTTGTTCCTTGTCACGAGTGGCCCTCCCCCCCACCCCAGGAGAATAGGATGTTGAGAAGGCATATACATCATTTTACTGGGCAAGAATTATGTTTTGGAGGAATACATAAAAAACAGCAGGAGCACAACAGTTTCTGCCCCCACCTTTGGCTCTGTCAATGAGTATAACAGAGTCACTAATGTAATCAAGAATTGGTTTTAATTCGTTGACCAAAATATATTCTCCTTTTCAAATTATGCAACTGAAAGGAAAAAATGTTATTCTCCTTTGTTCTTTTTTTCTACTGAAATCTGGTTTAGAATAAGAGGCCATTATCTTTAAAAACTTCCTTTTTCTGTGGGTTTCACTAGTATCAGATCATTTTGATAAATTCAACATACGTACTTTGAGATATAAAGTATTTTTATTTATGTTTTTTGATATGTTGTTCAGGACTTATTAATGGTTTCCCACATAGTGAAAACCGTTCTGAGGAATAATTGGATTTGGGGTTTTAAAGATCATTAATCTATTAAACATACACAGAGAATATCAATAGCTGGTTTACAGAAAAGTAGATACAAATATCACTCAAGCATATGAAAAACTGCTCAGCTTTATTCTTTGTAATAAAAGTGCAAATTAAAAACACAAAATACTGTTTTCACCTGAAGTTAATAAGTTTGGTTATATACTATACAACAGGATGTGCCGAAAACCAAGTACATACTCGTCACATATTACTTATAGATGTATAAATTGGTATAGCCTTCAATGAAGAGCAATTTGGTAATATCTAAAACTTCTAAATATTCATGTGCTTAGACCTTTCAAATCTGGAAAGTTATCCTATACTTATACTCAAAAAGTGGGAAAGATGTGTATATAAGATTACTCATTGGGTATTGTTTATAATAACAAAAGATTGGAAACAATAATAGCCAAGATTCATATGGCATTCAGAACTTATCAGGAGTTCTGAACTCTTTTTTTTTTTTTCCTGAATCCTTAATAGTTATAGAGATTTCTGAGGTACATGTGATAATTTTGATACAAGTATACAGTGCATAATGATTAAATTAGGGTGATTGGGTTATCCATCAACTTAAACATTTATCAGTTCTTTGTGATAGGAACATTCTAATTCTACTTCTCAAGTTATTTTGAAATATACAATAAATTATTGTTAACTGTAGTCGCCTTGTTGTGCTGCCAAACTCTAGATCATATTCCTTCTATCTAACTGTAATTTTTTATCCATTAACCAAATCCTCTTTTTTCCCAATTATCCACTATTCTTTCTAGTCTGTGGTAATCATCATTTTATTCTGCTTCCATGAGATCAATTTCGTAGCTCCTACATGTGAGTGAGAACATACGATATTTGTCTTTTTTTGCCTGGCTATTTCACTTTATGTCCTGCAGTTCCATCCATGTTGCTGCAAATGGCAGGATTTCAGTCTTTTTTAATGGCTTAATAATATTGCATTGTGTTTATGTACCACATTTTCTTTCATTTCATTCATTTATCCATTGATAAACATGTAGGTTGATTTCATATCTTGGCTATTGTGAATAGCGCTGCAGTAAATATGGAGTACAGATAACTACACTGTATGGATTTCCTTTTTTGAAGAACCACCATACTGTTTTTTCATTACGTCTGTACTAATTCACATTCTCACCAGTAGTGTACAAGCTTTCCCTTTTCTCATCCTTACCACCATCCTTATTTTTTGTCTTTTTGATGAAGGCCATTTTAACTGATATAAGGCGGTATCTCCTTATGATTTTGATTTGCACTTCCCCAATGATTAGTGATGTTGAGCATTTTTTCATATACCTGTATGTCTTCTTTTGAGAAATGTGTATTTAGATCGTTGGTTATTTTTTAATTGGATTTTTTTTCTCTTGAGTTGTTTGAGCTCCTTATTTTTCTGGCTATTAATCCCTTGTCAGCTGAATAATTTGCAGGTACTTGCTTCCATTCTGTAGGTTGTCTTTTCACTGTGCGAATTGTTTCCTTTGCTGTGCAGAAGCTTTTTAGTTTGATGTCCCATTTGTTCATTTTTGCTTTGCCAGTGCTTTTGAGGTCTTAATCAAGAAATCTTTGTCCACACCAGTGTCCTGGAGGATTCCTCAGTGTTTTCCTCTAGGATGCTGGGATGGTTCAGCATAGGCAGATGAACAAATGTGGTAACATCACATCAACAGAACGAAGGACAGAGACCATATAATCATTTCAATAGATGCCAAAGAAGGCATTCAGTAAAATTTAACTTTCCTTCATGATAAAAATTCTCTCAGCATGCTGGGTATGGAAGGAGCACACCTCAACACAATAAAGGCCATATACGACAAACCCACAACTGGTATACTAACTGAGGAAAAACTGAAAGCCTTTCCTTTGAGATCTGGAATAACACACGGATGCCCACTTGACCACTTTTATTTGACATAATACTGGAAGTTCTAGCCAGAGCACTTAAACAAGAGAGAGAAATGAAGGGCATCCACATTGGAAAGGAAGAAGTCACATTATCCTTGCTTTCAGATTATATGATCTAGTTAAAAAAACCTAAAGGCTCCACAAAAAAACTATTAGAACTAATAAGCGAATTCAGGAAAGTTGTAGCATTACAAAATCAACATACAAAATCACCATACAAAAATCAGTAATACTTTTGTATGCTAACAGTGGACAATCTGAAATAGAAACCAAGAAAGTAATCTCAGTTACAATAGCTACAAATAAAACAAAATACCTAGGAATAAATTTAACCAAGGACATGAAAGATCTCAACAACGAAAACTATAAAATACTGATGAAAGAAATTGAAAAGGGCACAGCTCCTTGTATATATTAACTTATTTAATTCTCATGATAATTTTATGAAGTAGGCACTATTTTACAAATGGGGAAACTGAGCTTCAGTAATTTAGTTACGATTATACAATTAGTGAGGTGGATCATGATTTGAACTCAAGGCAGTGTGGATTTAGTTTTACTTGCCCCTTGTCCCATCAGTGGGGTCCAATAAAAAAGAAAACTACGCAGTTGTTTAGATTAAAAAAATAAGAATGTTGTTTGTTAATGGAATGATCTCTAAAATAGATTGCTAAGTGAGAAAAAAAAGCAAGATACAGACACTGTTTATAGTGTGCCACCGTTTGTATAAAATGGCGGAAAGAGATGTCCATGTTTACATCATTATAAATAAAATATTTTCAGAGGGAAATGAAAACTATGAACGCTGTCGCCTCCTGAGCAGTTAACTGGGCAGCTCGGGCATAAATTTTACCTTCTGCTCTTTTTTTAATCTTTTGAACTTTGAATGATGTGAATAAATTGCCTATTCAAAAGTAAAATTCTACTTTAAAAGAGTATATATTATATACCAAAGTATAAAATAAATATCCATGGGTCTAAATTGATATCTAGAATTGATCGAAAGAATACATAAAAAGTGAGGGAAACAAGTAAATATCCCACTTAGAAGAATGTCAGATAATTTATGTATATATTCCACCTTCAAGGAAAGGGAGCATAACTGTCCACTTCTTAAGGACGGTTTGCTCATAGTGACTTACTTCTATAGAGTGTGTTATGGACAGTGGGGGAAAAGGGTAGCTTTTTAGTGGAGTAACCTGACAAACGCTGCCTCAGCCAGTATCAGCAGTGGTTTCATGTTGATAGTAGGTACTTGATAGGATGTGATGAGAATGGTGCTGACCTCTGTGGTCGGCCTCCCCAAAACCTATTACCCCAATCTAATTATGAGAAAACCATCATACAGAGTCCAGTAGTGAGACATTCCGCAAAGTACCTGACCAGATGGTATACAAATGTCTAGTTTAAATACATATTTTTAATACTCCCTATAGTTTTGTTACTTGCTTTTTAGTCTCTTAATACCACTTCATTTTGGTATTATTCATTAGGTCATGCATTTGTTAAGAAGGTTATTTTATGTTTATTTTCTCCAAGCCATACATTTATTGTTTTAATGTTGTCTTCCTTCTCTCACTGGTGTTTTTATTATTCAGTTCTTCGGTTACCATTATTCAGGACTTATGGTTTGGTTAAAATAGTATTAATGATCCAGATGATTTACCAAAAGTGATTTCTGCAGAGAAGTGTTCCTTGCTTGTCTGTTTCCATTTACTTCCTATATAATTTAGACTCTGATGCCTTTTTTCTGAATAGCTTTAGCCTTTCTTTAGGATTTTGCTCTGGTCTCTTCCTGTTCCAGTTCCTCTACACAGCGCTGTTAGCATTAGCTTTTTAAAATACAGATTTGATCATGTTCCTGCCTGGCTCTGGGACCTCATGGCACTCTCTCTTAGAATCAGAATAACATGAACCTCTAGCATTTGTGGATCACAGTGCTGAGGGTTTATAGCCATCAAGTAATTTAATTTTGACAAGAACCCTAGAAAGCTGGCATTATCTCCATTTTATAAATAATAAACTGATGTAGAGAGGTTAAGCAACTTATCTAAGATGCTTAGTTAGTTAGTGAGAAAGCTTGAGCCAGCTGTGTTACCTCAGTTTCTCTGTTAGCAGGACCTCACTGGTTCCGTGGCCTTTTGCAACCTCTTTTCTACCCAACTTTCCTCTCCTCTTCAGTCACAGGCTCTGCTTACCTTCTTTCACTGACCTTGTAATTGCACATCAGTGGTACTTTCGCTTTCAGCCTACGGAAACCTTGCTTCTCATTTTTATATTTCTGCTCAGATATTATAGTAGACCCCTTTACAACACCCTCCCAGTTAACTTTTATTATTCCGTCTTATTCTAGAATTTTGTTTCTGTTTCATTTTTGTCATTTACTTTGTATTATATAATATTTGTGTTTGTTTCCATCTTCCTACTAGTTTGTAAGTTCTTGGAAGATACGAAATGTTTTATCTTTACAAACTGTGGAGCCAATATCTTGCACTTAGCAGACCTACAAGAAATATGACTTTGTGAAATCAATTTTATTCATACAAATATTTTATTAGAGATTTTATTTTTATAAGGATGGAATGTGGGCTGGGCACAGTGGTTCATACCAACAATCTCAGTGCTTTGGGAGGCCAAGGCAGGAGGATTGCTTGAGACCAGGAAGTCAAGACTGCAGTGAGCTATGGTGCCGACAGAGTGAGACTATGCCCTTAAAAAAAATTTTTTTTAAAAAAGGATAGAAGCCGGGCTCGGTGGCTCAGCCTGTAATCCTACGCCTTTGGAAGGCTGAGGTGAGTGGATTGCCTGAGCCCATGGGTTCGATACCCGCCTGGGCAACTTGGCAAGACCTCATCTCTACAATAAATCGAAAATTAGCCGGGCATGGTAGCACGCGCCTGTAGTTCCAGCTACTTGGAAGGCTGAGGCGGAAGGATCGCCAGAGCCCAGCAGGTCGAGGCTGCGGTGGCTGGGAGTGGCCACTGGACTCCAGTCTGGGTGACAGAGTGAGACTCCAACTCAAAAAAAAAAAAGAAAGGATAGAATATGGAGTCCTTTTTTTATTAGTTCTTAAGAATTGTAATTAAATTATGAGAATTTTTTTTCTCTGATTTAATAATAATTTGATGAATCTTAGTAAAATTTTAATTTTGAAATTTGAAAATTAAATAAATTTTTGATTCTTTAATTTTACTTTTATCTTTTTAATTGAGAAGTCTTATACTGTTAGATATATGATAAGGCATATTATGACATTGTATAAATACTATTGATGACTCAGATTGAAGGGAGAATTAGTATTATAAAAATTCTAAATATTTTTGTGCTTTTCCATTATTTTACTCATGTTGAAAAATACAATAGACTCTTCACTTCCTAAGTAATCACTGTTTTTAATTTTTTAAAACTCTAACCTGAAAAAAAGAGATTTGAGGGGTGTGTGTGTGTGTGTGTGTGTGTGTGTGTGTGTGTGTGTGTGTAGGGTTTTTCAAATGGGAAAATTAAGGTCAAAAAATGAGATAAAGTTAGGTTGGTATTTGCACCTTAAACATATGCCGTAAGATCCTAGACTGATGCTAAAATTGTGCTGCACATTTGGTTGTGCTTTTTCATTGGACAAAACAATCAGATATGGATAGTTTACACGAGCAAATTGTTCATGTTATACAGTTAACCAAAGAAATTTCTTTTACGGGTCTTCACCAAGAAGGGCCACCATATGAAGTAGACAAGCAGTATCTTCAGCAGCACTTCTGGGAGATACCCGTTTACGGTTTAGTGTGACTGATTCATATCAGGCCATTTGATGCAGACAAGCAACATACTATATAGATTATTAAAGGATAGTCTTAAGAAACCAAAATAAGCCCATGGGCATTTACAATTCTGGGATCTGCTGAAGAATTTGAAAATATCTAGAGCAGCGTGCCCTAAGACCAGGTAGCTTTGAAGATGGTCCCATTTATTAAAAATGGATTTTAAAATCAAACATAGTATGTAAGGCATACTCTCTTAAATAACTTCAAAGTGTTAACTATGAAAAAAAATTTTTTTTTTTTTTTTTGAGTTGGAGTCTCACTCTGTCGCCCAGACTGGAGTGCAGTGGCCGCTCCCGGCCACCACGGCCTCGCCCTGCTGGGCTCCAGCGATCCTTCCGCCTCAGCCTTCCAAGTAGCTGGAACTACAGGCGTGCACTACCACGCCCGGCTGATTTTTGATTTATTGTAGAGATAAGGTCTCGCCAAGTTGCCCGGGGGGTCTCGAGCCCGCGGGCTCAGGCAATCCACTCACCTCAGCCTCCCAAAGGCGCGGGATTACAGGCTGAGCCACCGAGCCCGGCTACTATGAAAAATTTTAAAACACACACTTTCATATTTTAGTCCCTGCTGTGCTAATCCCCAGAATGCTCAGCACTATAGTCACAAAGTGCAGAAGGCTTGAAATAAATGTACGTAGGGCGCAATGTGAACAAATCTGCAAGTGTCCTGCACTGGCTTAGAAAAAAGCAAGTTACTGTAATGAGTTGTGTATTTGTAGTTATAGTGAGTAGACTTAAAGAAGATATTAGATAGATGCAATAGGGGAATTTGGCAAAGATGTTGCAGTTAGTACTCGTGACTGTAGCTTGAAAATTATGAGTCTCCTACAAGCACTGTCAGTAGAACTTACCGGGATGGTGGCAGTGTTCCGTGAGTGCTGTCCTACGTAGTAGTCAGTGACCCAGATGGCAGCTGAGCACTTGTCATGTGGCTAGAGTGACTGGGGAGCTAAACTTTTAATTTTGTATCATTTTAATTATTTCAGATTCAAATAACTGCTTGTGACTAGTAGCTAACCATATGTTGGACAGTTCAGTTCTAGAGAAAGGGATGAGACTGCTTATCTTTCAGGCTGTCCAAGAATAGAGTAGCAGGAAGTTCAAGATTTTATTCCATCTGCAACTGAATATAGAAATCTTGTATTTTCAAGAGACATATGTTTTAAGATAATCAGTGATTATTTATTTGTAAGTTGACTTTTCTGTTTTTGAGCTTTAAAATTAACCAGGATGCTTGAGTATATGGTTCACCTTTTAGATATTAATAGAGTTATTAGCAAATAGTATTAGGCTAAGACATTACATTTAAAATTCTTTCATCAAGTTGAGACATTTATTAATAAAAGTAGAAAGCTCTACTGACATGGAACTATTTTCCTGCAGTTTCCAGAGTGTGGATTCTTTGGCATGTATGATAAAATACTTCTCTTTCGCCATGACATGAACTCAGAAAATATTTTGCAGCTGATTACCTCAGCAGATGAAATACGTGAAGGAGACCTAGTAGAAGTTGTTCTTTCAGGTAAGTAAATAGGTTTTTTTATTAATTGTGTAGCCTCTTTTTTTCAAAGGGCCTCATTTTCTGTACTCAATGCTGTGTTCAGTTGTACTTTGTACTATTGTTACTAACTTCTTTCATGTATAATAATGGTTACATATGATTTCATTTTCAGGAAGGCCATATCACAGATAAGAAAGGAAAATAAATTGTGGATTACTTGAATGTTACTAAGCTGTGGGAAGTTGTCATTTGGACTGAAAAAAATACACGCTCCTCTAAGTTGAAAAAATAGAGCAATTATATTGAAATTCTGTTTACTCCCTTTCCCCCATTTCTGTCAAGAGCATAAGGGAAGAGAATTGGGATTCAGAAAAGAGAATCAGGAAAAAAGAGAAGCATTGGCGATATGGAAAAGGAAGTTGCAGTGCTGGCTGTTTCTAAGGCTTAATAAAACGCTTCTTCCTTTTGGCTCTCAGTGGGCTTCTTCTACCTCTCTTTTTTTCCTGTCCTTGCTGTACCCTGTTCCTTAGCTCCCACTATTTTCTGTCCCATCCAACAGCAGGGTGTGGGCAGGGTTGGTAGTGAGGAGTGAAAGGAAGAGAGGGCGCCATCATGGTGCACACAGGCGGTCGCAGTACTTCTTGTTTGGCAAGAAAGGAGGGCTAATCGAAGAAAGGAAGCAAGCTGGCCGAGCAAGGCCCAGAGTCCTGTAACCACTTTCCCCCTTCCCAAACTCACTCTGAGCAGTTCTTGAAGTCCTCTCTGACCATCACCTTTCCTTCTTAGTCCTCAGTCCTCCTTTTATCTTTCTGATTCTTTCCTTCATCCAGGCCCCCCAACATTGATCATCCATCTCCACCCCAACCCCAAGCCATCTGTGTACTTCCCAGTCCTTGTCTTCCCCTTCTCCTGAGGGGTGTCACTCCCTCTCTTCCCTGGAGGTCATGCTCACATCCATTCCTTCTCTACTGTGGATCCTCCGTCAGGTCACAGGGACATCCACTGATGACTTGCAGGTTGAGGTGAGAGGAAGGTCTTGTGATACTCACTGAGGAGAGGAGTCTCTTTCTCATTAGGACTATGGAGAGCACACAGGGTGTGTCCTGGGTCCTAAGTGAGGACTCGAATGCCTTTTTCCCCAGAAAAATTGCTATAAATTGAGGTTAAGATCCACAGTATTTTCTATTTTTGTGTTCTATTTCCCACTGTACTATAAGCTAAATAATTTTTCCCTGGCGAAAATAGACCTAATATCTATGTCCAGTCTTGTCACTATGAGAAAATGCTTTTTGGAGTTCCAGATACTTAAGCTGCAGACCTAATTCTGGAACTCAAACTATTTGAAGCAAATGAACTTTCTAAACTAGAGTTTGAAAATCACAATATTAAATGCCTTTGTTTTTATGGTCAGATGAAACTTTCAGAGAATAAAATGATTCTGTGTACCTTGCCATAAATGAACACGTGAGCAATCCTAATCTCATCGCAATTACAAATGTAAGGTTTATTTTATTACTTTTCTTTTTTAAAAGCTTTGGCCACAGTAGAAGACTTCCAGATTCGTCCACATACTCTCTATGTACATTCTTACAAAGCTCCTACTTTTTGTGATTATTGTGGTGAGATGCTCTGGGGATTGGTACGTCAGGGACTGAAATGTGAAGGTATGTGTTCTAAAATTGTTGTGGTCATTTGAAATAGGATTCCATATTTGCATTCTTTTTTTAAATCAGTGATAAAACTTTAGTTGGTGCCTAGGTAGTAACCAGGATTTAGACTTGGAAAGATCAGGACTCTGGTCCTACCTTTGCCACCTGCTCATTCATATACTTGGGCAACTTACTAAACCTCGTTAAGGATCAGTTTTTCTGTAAAATGTATTCTCCCCCACTAGTTTTGTGAAGAATAAATGGTTAAATAAGGTAATGTAAGTATAATATTTGGTACATGGTAGTGACTGAGTGAATACTAATGTCCTTTTAGTTATCTTTTGAAAAAGTTAAGACTCTTACATACAACAACAAAATTGTTGAAGTTGTTTAGAATTAGAATTGCTAGGGAATGGGACACAGGTATACATTTCTGATTAAGAAACAGTCCTCTAAGGTAGAGGGTTACTAAACTTTCTGTAAAGGGTCAACGAGTAAATATTTTAGGTTTTGCTGGCCACATGGGCTCGATTGCAATTAATTCTGTTGTTCTAGTCATAAACAATATGTAAACAAATGGACATGACTGTGTTCCATTAACACTTTATTTAGGAACACTAAATTGAGTTTCATCTAATTTTCATGTCATGGAAGGCATTTGGAACATAGGCCACTGTTTGCTAAGCAGTGCTCCAGCTGTACCACATATAGTAAAACGTACTTTACTGGGTCCCGTTCTAACTCAGCAGATCTGGGCAGGGCTCAGTAATGTGCCTGTCTAACAAATTCCCAGATAGCCTTAGGGCCCATACTTTAAGAACCACTGCTCTAGCTCACTTAACCTTTCTACATATTGCCTAGTCCTGAATTCGCTAGCTTTAATTAGCCTCTCCTCAGGGTTTTTAATTAGGGTAGGTATTTCTAACACAGAATATAAATTAAATGAAAGAAGCATTTGTTTTTATGTATCATACCTAAATAGTAAATTTTTTAAATCTTATTTTTTACCTTTTAAAATACATTTAGGCTGTGGATTAAATTATCATAAGCGATGTGCCTTCAAGATTCCAAATAACTGTAGTGGAGTAAGAAAGAGACGTCTGTCAAATGTATCCTTACCAGGACCTGGCCTCTCGGTTCCAAGACCCCTACAACCTGAATATGTAGCTCTTCTCAATGAAGAGGTATGAATTCTAAGGTTATAGAAGGACATTTTACTAGTTCTTCCCTCTGTTTCTACAGGGTATATGACATCATCCTAGAACATTTTTATGCTAAAGATATAGTAATAGTAATGTTTCTGTACTTAAGAAACATAAAATGTAATGATGGAAACAGGTTTACTAGTAGTAATGAATTGCATTTTGCACACCTCAGGATTGTGTTATTTATCACTTGGACCACTGCAATAGTCTCCTAGCCATATCCCGACTCCAGGTCACATACTTCACCTCATCTTATACACAACAGCCATGTCAAGTTTTCTATTATACAGCTCTGGTATATAATATTACTCCCCTTTATATATTCCATACATAGGAATATATACCTTTATATACAAGGGGAGACCTGAAAACCCAGAATTATCTTTTGGAGGAAGGACCCCTTGTAGTATAGGTTCCTCCTGCTAGGTATGTGTTCCAGGAACCCAGTGGCACCAGTGTACCAGCTCACATTGTTGTGCAAGGCTGCATTTGGCTTCAGGGAAGTTTTTTTTTTGGAGATTCTTTTAGTGTGTTTGCCCATTTCATGATGGGCGATTTACTTGCTCACCTGTCAACACTTCATGGAGTGTTCAGCAGTTTTTGACTGAAAATGGCATGGTATGACACCTGTGCCCCAACCTCCCTATTTACTCAGTCTCACCCAGAGTGACTTTTTTTGTTTCCCTGGATGAAAAAAGTCATGAAAGGGAAACGTTTGCCAGTGGGGAAGAGGTTAAACAAAGAATTGCAGAAACAGTAGTTTATTTTTTATCCTGAAGGTAAACACTCCTTAGGGGAATGTAAGAAGAGCAGAGTGAACTGGTTAGATAGTTCTGAATTGGTTAGAATGTTCAGAGTGTCTTAAAACAAAAAGAACTTGGCAGAGTGGAAGGTCTCCCGAGGTTAACTTTTGCCAGTCTGAGCATGTAGTCTCAAAAAGAAAGAGTAAGAGACGAGCTTGTGGAGGAAAATCAGGAGGAGGGAAGAGTGGGAACAAATGGAGCAGACAGCAGTCAGGGAATAAGAGCAGTCCTGAAGTGAACCACAGTTAGAGAAGAACAAACTCTGAGGCCCACACATGAAGAGCCTCTGATGTGCTCTCTGCTGGGTGCTCTCTGCTGGCTCTCTGCTGGGTGCTTCCCTTTTTCTTGTGCAATCCTCACCATAGTCCTGGGACGTGTGGGCATTATCCTGATTTCATAGATAGGAAAATGAGCAAGAAACACTTCTGAGGAGTCAAAGTATTCAACTTCACGGAATACTAAGATAAGCTTAAAAGTAGGCAAACTGGGAGTAGAAGCCTTTGACTGTGACTCTGAAGTGGTCTTGGTTTATATGTAAGAAGACAGTTTCAAGAGATAGAAGATGAGAAGAAGATAGACTATTCATTGAATGTGCTTAACGTGGGACCACTAAGATGAGAAAAACCAGAACTGAATGCTGGCTGTTGGAAGATGAGACAAGAATTCCTTCCAGTACATTTGGGAAAATTCCTGAGATGCTAGGACAGGACAGAAACAAGCTAGAAAGAAAACTTTGGGTCTAAATGGGCACATAGAAGTGGAGATATTTCACTAATACTCCAAAGCCAGTTAAATATACATAGTTGAAGAATTGCCCTTTTTTAAAATGCTTTTTTATTCCCTTCATTATTATGTATAATTGAAAGTTAGCAATATTGTTATAAGGTTTTTGTGAGCAATTACTTCAAATGTTAGCTTAAACTTAAGCTGTGGAGCAATTACTTCAAATGTTAGCTTAAACTTAAGCTGTGGAGATAATCAGATTACTTTTAGAAAAGAATAAAGAATAAATAACAGTTTAAGATAATCCCACTCTAGTCCCAATGGTCCTGTTTTAAACAACATTTCTAGGTAATTCTATCAACATCCACCTCCCTCTAAATTCTGATTAAGTCAGCCATACCTTTCCTGCCATCCTCACCCAAGAGTGACAAACCACTGTGAGTGATGGGATGGTATCATGCCCAGGTATATTGAGATGGGAAAAAGATCAAGAAACACTGAACCATGATATAGACTACCTAGGTTTGAGTCTTGATTCTGTTACTACCATTTGGTAGGATTAATCGATTTGAGCTTGTTTTTTCATAAGTAACATAAATACCTTCTACTGGATATGACAAATTAGGTAGCTGCTACAGCCACAGTCCCCTGAGTGGTTCCTGGCACACAGGCTCATACTACATCCCTATGACCCCAATCCTAGCAGGACCTGACTGAACGGTAGTCACTAACTGGCCGTGGGCTTATGAAGGTGTCTTTTATGAATCTCCTTACAAGGATACCCTGTGTATTTGATGATGACTGGTTAAATTAGTCTTATGCCTTCTGATGTTTTGAACTTGAGACAAATCCAGAGTGGTAGAAGCAAGAGCAAGAGAGGCAGTGTGTTCAGTTACCACTTAAGTAGGGAGCCAGGGGTGAGCACAGGCCTGAAACATCTGTTTCTAGTTCTCGCTGGGTTCCTGATGGGCTTTGCAGAGTCCCTGTTCTTCGTGCTGAAGGTGGGCCATACCCAGCAGGGCAGCATGGAGGAAGCCTGAGCCAGACGAGAGCCAGGCACCTTGGACAGCCGAAGCCCACAAGTGTGGTTTGGGTTTCCACACTCTTCTTGGACTTTTCCTGAGTAGAACTGATTCCTGACTCACTGTAGAAAACATCTGGCTATACATCAGTACAAAGCCATCGACTGTAGGTGACATTTTTGTTCTTTTTGTAGTGCTCTCTTCGGTTCATTGGTTATGTCCTTTTCCTTTTCTTCTTCCTACGTTGTTTTCTCTTTTTCCTCCTCCCCTTACTTCTCCCTAATTCTTCTCTGTCTCTTGGTTTATTTGGACTACTTTTGCTTCCCTCAGTTGAACATGTTAATGCAGAATGAGAGCTTCTCTGAGTTATGGACATTACTGGCTAGAGAAGGTCTCAGGACCTCAGCTCTGACAGTGAAGATGTAAGCGTACAACAAAATCTCTTAGTATGTCTGGATAGTAGTTAGGTATTTGGATTTTGTGCTTGAGAATTTGGATTATGTTTTATTTTTGTGTCCCTAAAATGTAGCATATAATAATCAGAGAATATTTGTTGAGTGAATGGAATGAGTCCCGTTGAGCTGGCCTATCATTTTGTTTGGTTATTCCCTTCAGGTAGAAAGAGCCATAGTTACCTAAATCTACTTATCCCTCAGGTTACACAAAAAATTTTAATGGGTCCTTAAATTTCTTTAATTTTTGCCTTTTGGTCACCTGGTGGAAAAACCCAAACACTTAGAAAATATTGGAAATGTTAAGGAACTTCTTAAAGCCCAATTGCTAGAGCTAAAGTTATCTTATTAGTTTTGTGTCTGCCATTGTTTATTTTGTCATCATTAACTAGACTTAAATTTTTACCTATGTAATTGTTAAGATAAATTTGAAAATTGAAGATTTGTTTCAAAATATATTCAGACATCATGTTCAATAATACAGCATGAACAGCAGTAATATTTTCTGAATGTATTTATTTTTCTTGCGATCAATTCCTTGGTTAGGTTTTTGAACATCTGCTTTAAACTCATTTTAAGGCTTTTGGGTTTTATTTGTAAAATGCTGAGTGTGCCTGGCAAATAATAGTTAATCAGTGAATGTGTACCTGACAATGAACATATCTTAGATTTTTTTCAAGCATAAATGTTAGCAAAAAGAATATGTGGTTTTCTCATTCAAGGGTTGGTAAATTAAGCTTGCAAAGGAAACTGCTGAGATCCCCATTTTTAGATTTTTGGGTTTAGTGTTCCAAATAAATGACTTTTGTGGTTAAGCTCTGCTCCCACTACTTTACTATTGACTTATACTTGTGGAAATTACTTACGTTTTAGTCACATGTTCACCAAGAACCAAGTAAGAGAATTCCTTCTTGGAGCGGTCGCCCCATCTGGATGGAAAAGATGGTAATGTGCAGAGTGAAAGTCCCACATACGTTTGCCGTCCACTCTTACACCCGACCCACGATATGTCAGTACTGCAAGCGGCTACTGAAAGGCCTCTTTCGCCAAGGAATGCAGTGTAAAGGTAGGATTTGATATTTTTCTTAAGTGAAATTTTTTTGTTAGCAAATATGGGTTTAAAATATTTATATTTCAGAAGCATTAGCCAAAAAGAATTGTCCTTGTAGTAGTTAATTTTTCTAAAAAGGAAAAAATGTATTGGTAATATAATGTGTGTATAAACAGCTACTACTCCCATCTGCAGTATGGGAGTTATGTACCAGACACTGTGCTAAAAACTTTATGTACTCAACCTTCAGAGCAGTCATATGTGAAACAGGCTTTTGTTAGTAGTAATAGGAGTCATTGTCCTTTTTAGGGTCATAGAGAGATTAGGTGACTTGCTTAAGGTCACCTAGCTGATAAACAGAACAAAAAATTTTGGCTGGTTTCTTAACCCACATGCTTGCCAATACAGAACAGCTAAGAAGCAGCAAAGATTATATTGGAACATCCATCTTTTCTGATTCCAGAGCCAGACACTACCCTAAATAGAAATAGTGCTTTCCTCTTTCATTAACTATTTACATACATACCCCCTAAACATACAAGAGTTTTGCTTTTTTGTTTTTAATTTCATAGCTAGGAGAAAAATTGTGCAAAAACTGTCATTCCAAAGAATATTCACACTGAAATAGAAGCTGCTGAAATTATAATAGAGACCTCTCCTTATTGAATACCAACCCAGTACACTATAGTATTTCCAAAACATCTCTTCATGAAATGGTTTTTATAGAACAGTGGAATAATTTTTTGCTTATGATTATATAATGCTTTCTTGCTTATTAAAGATGATTTTATCTTTTTGTTTCATATCTTCTCAACAATGCTATACAGTAAAGTGAAAACAAAAACAGAGAGTTTAAATGTCTCAGATTATTAGTCATGGAGCCGGGTTAGTCTACTGTCATCTTGTGTACTTTTTTCATGTGACTAATCTAGCGGTTCTCAGTACTGAACTTTTTATATAGTAGAAGTATCTGTGGAATTGAATTATTAAGTGATCTAAATAAAAATTAGGGTTGAGTTTTTGCGGACAATGATAACAGAATAAGATAATTATATATAAATTTAACTTAAATGTGTAGGAAAAGAAAGGTTATCTTGACAGTATATGAGAACATCAAATGCAGAAGAGGTTGTACTTTTTGTTGTCAGGTATTTAATAACCATTAAGCAGGCATAATTAAACGATTAAATTTATTCCAGCAACTTGCTTGGACTATGAGTTAATGCATAAATTTTTGTTTTGGGAAAGTCAAGACTCAGAGTTATTTTTATCCAGGTATTGCTGATAGATGCATTTCAAAGATGATATACTAATCACAGTTACATTAGAGGGCTCCACTTTAATGTAACCTCAAGAGCTCAGCCCTGTTCCCAGAGTTGTGCTTATAGTAGGTCTGGGGGAGGGTCTAAGAATTTGCATTTCTAACAAGTTGCCAAAGGATGCTGATGCTGCTGGTCTGGGAATCACAGTTTGAGAACCACTGAGTTATACAGTAGTGATGAACAGATAGTAGCTGGCACTGATCCGCAATGCTGTCAACCCTTAGGTTTCTTGGTAGACTGAGGGGAACCATTAGATGAGAGGGGACACCTGGTGCCTGGGCAGCTCAGTCCTTCCTCACAGGGCTGTATGGGAAAGCCCTTGCTGTAGTCACAATCAGTGTTTGCTGGGTCCCAGTTTCTTTTCTGCATGTACATCAGGTCTTGATGCTTAGGAATTGAAAGTGCGTGTCTGGCGTGTGTTGGATAGGAATTGAATCAGCTTGAGAAACTCACAAGTTGTGAGATAAGGGAAGGAAACATGGAGCTGCCGGCATATTTTGGCATGTTACACAGGTGGCACTAGCCTCACCGTACAGATGAAGAAATTGAGCCTGGGGGTGGGAGAAGTGCCTTGTGAAAGGTTATTATTTTAACGTCTTCATCATTATTAATAATATTCCATCTGTAGGTGACTTAGAGTCTGTCTCTATCTGATATTGCCTGACTTTTTGTATAAATTAATACACTGAATATTTTTCTTTTAGATTGCAAATTCAACTGCCATAAACGCTGTGCATCAAAAGTACCAAGAGACTGCCTTGGAGAGGTTACTTTCAATGGAGGTAAAATTCCTTTTCTTAATTTCTATTAAAAAAATCAGACGAAGTTAGGATTCTTTCATGTATTATCTCTGGATGAGTTTATAGTTGCATATTTTATTTTGTTTACTTTGTTCCTTAATGTAAAGGTTTTCTTCTGATCTAATAATCAAGCAAAATACAGAGATTAGTGACGGCAGATGCTTATTAGTAGTTGTGCCTCCCGCCCTTCTCAGGCCACTTGCCCCTCTTTCGTCTAATACAGCCAGTGGTTCTGCCTGTCCTCTTTCACCTCTAGACTCACAAGGACTTGTTCTAAAAACTGCTGTTGTCTCTGTTCTTTCACAGTTCTAATATTCTTTGACTCCCTGCTATACAGGCATTACTGTAAACTCTTTAAATATATTGACATTGAAATCTAAGAACAGCCCTTTGAGGTAGATACTAAGAGATGAATGACCTAAAGTGCAAAGGCGTTAAATGATTTGCCCCAGAAATATAGCCAATAAAGGACAGAACTGGGATTTGAACTCATTAAGTCTGGTTCTTTAGTCCATAGTGACTAGAGCACACAGTACTGCCTCTCTGTCTGTCAAATAATCGCTGACCATCCATTTTCCCTTTCGGGCCATTTTAATTATCTTCCCTTAGCTAATATTAAGCAAGGCAGCTCCTTTATTTGGAAAGAAGAAATAAGGACGCTAACCTTTTAGCAAAATTTTTCTTTGATAATTTGCAAGGGCCAGGTGCAGTGACTCACACCTATAATCCCAGCACTTTGGGAGGCCAAGGCAGGAGGATCACTTCAGCCCAGGAATTCAAGACCAGCCTAGGCTACATAGAGAAACCTTGTCTCTATAAAAAAATGAAAAAAACTAGCCAGGCATAGTGTTGTGTACCTGTACTCCCAGCTAATTGGGAGGCTGAAACAGAAGGATTGCCTGAGACTAGGAGGTCAAGGCTGCAGTGAGTTGTAATGGTGCCACTGCATTCCGGCATGGACAACAGTGAGACCCTGACTCAGAAAACCAAAACAACAGTTTACATGGCTAGAAAAAATTGGATGTAAGTAGTTCTGTAAGAGGAAAAGCATAAGAAATGGAAATTAAACTATTTGAGAACTTAACATTTTCTCTCATGGCATGTTTTGTGGCTGCTGATTTTTTTAGCCTGTTGTGCTGCTATAACAAAATAACATAGCCTGGGTAGCGTACAAGCAACAGAAATTTTTTTCTCATAGTTCTGGAGGCTGGGAAGCCCAAGGCGCAGGCAGATTCTGTGTCTGGTGAGAATCCATTTCCTGGTCTTAGATGGTGGCTTCTAGCTGCATCCTCCCAGGGTGGAATGGATGAAGAAGCTGCCTCGGACCTATTTTGTAAGAGCACTAATGTCATGAGGGCTCTGCTCTCATGATCTATTCACCTTCCAGTGGCCCCCTACCTAATATCATTACCTTGGGAATTAAGATGTCAACATACGAATTTTTGAGGAGAACAAACATTCAGACATAGCACTGATGAACACCGTTGGCAGAGTGTGATTGGTTTTCTTTCTTTTTTGGGGGATGGGGACAGGGTCTCTCTTGCTCTGTCACCCAAGCTGAAGTACAGTGGTGTGATCATAGCTAACTGCAGATCTGAACTCCTAGGCTCTTGGGATCCTCCTGCCTCAGCCTCCCAAATAGCTGAGACTACAGGTGTATGCCACTGCATCGAGCTAGTTTTTAAAATTTTTGCAGAGATGGGATCTCTGTGTTGCCTAGACTGGTCTTGAACTCCTGGCCTCAAGTGAGCCACCATGACTGGCCCGGTTTTCTCTTTCAGTTATTCTGAATTAGAACAGTTTTTCTGTATGACCAAAATCTTTTTTGGATTTATAGTTCATGTATTTGTGTTTTTGTGCTTTTCTGCCTTTTGACAAATGGATATGGAATACTATTTATAATTGCTTTAATGTGCATTTCTGTGATTACTTGTGAGTTTGTGATTCTTTCAAATGTTTACTGGTAATTTAAGGTGTAAGCAGTACCCTGTTAATTGCCTTTTCAAATGCTTTATTTTTCTGATTGTTTATTTGTTATAGATTTGCAGAAGTTGTTGATAATTCCATATACTAGTCCTTTTCTAGTTGTATGTAGTATAACGATACTCTGTCAGTGGCTTTATCTTTTTTAACAGCTTTATTAAGATATGATTTGCATTCCTTGTGATTCATTCATTTAGTATAGTCACAATCTATGCAGCCATCCCTACAATCTAATGTTAGAACACATTCATCACCCCAAAGAGAAACTCCATACCATGAATAGTCACTCTCTACCCTCTCCTCCCCACTAGCCCCTGGCAACCACTAATCAACCTTCTATTTTTTTGTTCTTGTCTATTCTAGGCATTTTATATAAGTGGAATTACACAATATGTAGTCTGTTGTGACTGGTTTCTTCCTCTTAGCATGTAGTTTTCAAAGTTCATCCATATTGTAGCATATGTCAATACTCAGTTCCTTTTTATTGACAAAAAATATTACTCTGCAAGGATATACTTCATTTTATTTATCCATTCACGAGTCCATGGACTTTTGAGATGTACCCACTTTGGGGCTACTATGAATAATGTTGCTATGAACACTCCAGTATAATTTTTCTGCAGACATATGTTTTCATTTTACTTGGGTAGATACATAGTGGAATGGAGTCATGGTAGCTTATATTTAACACTTTAAGAACCTGCAGACCTGTTTTCCAAAACAGCTGCACTATTTTGCGTTCCTATTAGTAGTATATGTGGGTTCTCTATATCCTCACCACCACTTGCTACTGCATGTCTTTTATTACAGCCATCATAGTAATTGTGAAGTGATATCCTATTGTGGCTTTCATTGTATCTCCCTGTTTGCTAGTGATGTTGGGCATCTTTTGCTGTGCTTATTGATCATTTTAATGTTTTCTTTGGGAAAATATCTATTCAGGTCCTTTTCCCATTTATCTTTTTATTATTGAGTTCTTTAAATACAAATCCCTTATCTGGTATATGATTTATAAACATTTTCTCCCATTCTGTGAGCTGTCTTTTCATTTTCTTAAGGTGCTGTTGGCAGCACAGAAGTTTCTGATTTTGATGAAGTTCAATTTTTTTTGTCACTTATATTTTTGGTGATGTATTTAAGAAAGTTTTGCCTAACCCAAGATCACAAAGATATATTCTTATGCTTTCTTCTACAAGCTTTATAGTTTTAGCTCCTACATTTTAGCTCCTACTTTCAGTTAATTTATATATGTTTTAAGGAAGGTGTCCAACTTCATACTTTTGCATGTAGATATTCTGCTGTCCTAGCACCATTTATTTAAAAGACTATTCTTTTCCCATTAATTTGTATTAGCACTCTTGTCAAAAATCAGTTGACCGTAATAGAATGGTGGTGACTTAACTTTTACCTTGTTTGTAGTATCTTTTGTCATATGGCAATTTAAAATTTGAATGTAATCAAATTAATTGACTCTATGCCTTCTGATTTGTGTATTTTGTAACTTTCTTTAAGAATTATTTTATCTGGAATCATAAAGATGTTTTCTTATAGTTTAAGGCTTTTTTCCCCCACATGTAATGAACTACTACTATTAATATAAAACTCTGAAATTCATTTGAAACTTTGCCAGAACCTTCCAGTTTGGGAACAGATGCAGATATACCAATGGACATTGACAGTAATGACATGAGTAGTGATGGTAGTCGGGGCTTAGATGACACGGAAGAGCCTTCTCCCCCGGAGGATAAAATGTTCTTCCTGGATCCATCTGATCTTGATGTGGAAAGAGATGAAGAAGCCGTTAAAACAATCAGGTAACACGTATATCGGTATTGCAAGCTACTTCCAGATATAAGGTCAATTCAGGATCTCATTAGGAAAAAGCCACATCTTTTGAAATGGAATCTAAAATGTAATTTAGAATCTAATTTAATTGTGGCTAATTCTTTTACATGCAATGTGGTATTATTTCTGAAATCAGTTACCACCTGTGCCGCCCCCGGAGATGGGAAGGTATGAGAATCCTTGTTTTTTTTAAAAAAAAAAAAAAGAAAAATACTTTAAATATAGTCTAGATATATTACTTAGTTGTGGAACAGCCACAGCAAGGAGCCAGTGTTGAACTTACAGTTAAAGCAACCAGTTTTTCACACAGGCAGATTTACCTGATAGTAGAAACAGCCATGAAGAATATACTTCTAGGCCGGGCATGATAGCTCATGCCTTTTATGCCAGTACTTTGGGATGCCAGGGTGAGAGGATTGCTTGACTGGGGGAGTTTGAGACCAGCCTAGGCAACATAGCCAAAAACCGTCTCTACAAAATAAAAATTAAAAATTAGCCATCATGAACGTGTAGTCCCAGCTACTCAGGAGGCTGAGGTGGAAGGATTGCCTGAGCCCAAGAGCTCAAGGCTGTGATGAACTGTGATCATGCCACTGCACTCCAGTCTAGGCAGCAGATTAAGACCCTGACTCAAAAAAAAAAGAATATACTCCTGAGAATGTTAGAATGTTGCACAAAGGCGATAGTGAGGGAAATTGAGGGCAGTTTTCATATTACCACAATTAATCTATTAACATTTTATAAAAATGCTATTGGTCTATAAAACTTAAATATCCTACCATTTTCATAGAAATTGAATTTTTGTAGCCTGCGGGATATACTGCTTTATAACAGAATGTCACCATCTTGGCCAGTCCTGTTTTTTATTGGCAACAGAGTTATTTAGAGAAAATGAGTTGTTTATCAACCTCACACAGCTGAGTGGTCATTTATTCAATTTGATTTATCATTAAATTACAGCTATTATTATCATTATTTACTAAAGCTTGATGTTCACCCAGTTGGAGACTATTACAGAACCTAACTAGTTTTCTAATCAAGAATACTTCGTAGTTTAAAAGAAAATACTTAGCTGTTTGAGACTCAAATTTCAAAACATGTATATTGCACATATACCTTGAATTTCAGTTTTCAACCCGTGTTTCAGTATTACCTGATTTGACTCATTACATTGTTTTTCATTTTCTTAATATCTGTAAATCATTTTCCTTTAAATATCCTCTGCTACTTTTTGCTGACAACATGATTGACTGAATTTGACATTTGAGCCATATGAATTTGAGTATTTGTATACTTAAATCTTGCCTTGTTATGAATTTGCTCATTAACCATGCTGCCTGGGGTAGGAAAACTCTTCCAGAGTAAACCCAAATGAGACTCTCTCCTGGGCTCCACATTTTCCAGTCAGGAGGATGCTTTCTGCTTTGCTCATTGTTTTCTTATTTATTTGTGACTCTCCAGAAAACATTCATGACAAATGAGGATTTACCATATTATCTTAAGCTGTAATCAACTGTGTATCATCATAACAGTATTAATTTTCTTCTTCTTAAGCCATTGTTTTACTAGGATATTTTGAAAAAAATTCATCTCAATTATCTTAAAAACAGCTTCATGAGCCTATAGTATTTATATGATTTTCAAAAATCTAAATTACAAGTATTTATCATAAATTGTGAATGTTTTTTAGTCCATCAACAAGCAATAATATTCCACTAATGAGGGTTGTACAATCCATCAAGCACACAAAGAGGAAGAGCAGCACGATGGTGAAGGAGGGGTGGATGGTCCATTACACCAGCAGGGATAACCTGGTCAGTATCACATGTATCTGCATAGGTTCGTGAAACCTGGGTATGAGTTTTATTTTTCGCATTTTTGCAGTCAGAATGAGGATGAGATATGTATTAAGACATTGTCTTCTCTAGCAGTGCATAAAAGTTACACTGGAATTATAGGTGCATTTGGGAATAATTTTTAAGAGATAGAATATTTAATGTATTGTCTCTACAAACTGATAGAGCAGTCGAGATTCAAAAAGGGTTTGGAATTGTGCCACAATCAAGAGTATGTACTTGAAACACAATGAGCTACAAATAAAGACAGAAGAAACTAGAACTTTATCTGAAAGGTTAGCTTCATTTACCACCAGAAATAGGAAACGTGTTTGGTTTTATCTAGATTTAGTGTACTAAGTGTGAATATACAAATTATTAACTTAGTGTAAATAAGAAAGCTGTTTTTTGATCTAGAAAAGAGGAGGAATGGTGAACAATAGTGAAATGACAGTAGATTAGAGGAAGCAGCATAGTGTAGTTAAGAACATAGGCTGTGGAGTCAGGCTGCCTAAGTCTCTGTTACTGCAAACTTGGGAAAGTTAGTTTCTTTATGCCTCCGTTTCTTCATCTGTAAAATGGGCATCATAATGGTAACTACCTAATCCAAATAAGTTAATATATGAGAAGAGCTTGGAGCAGTGTCTGGCATACAGTAAGCACTCAATAAATGTTAGTAGCCACTATTTTATTACTATTTTGGAAATTTGCTAAATAGGTTACTGAGAGAAATTTCCTAGCCTAAAGGTTATGTGGTGACAACAGCATAGACTGCTGTTGTATGTGTTTTTTTCTTTTCTTTATAGACCATATCCTTCCAAATGGAACTTAAAGTAGTATACCTGCATTTGGGAATTTAATTAGAGGCACTAAATCGAATCAAGAGGGGGAGACATAGTTCAACAAATGGTGTTGGAACAATTATGTAGCCATGTTGAAAAAAATAAAGTTGTAATATAGAGGGTGCCCAAAAAATGTATACACATTTTAAGAATAATAATCTTGGGATGAAAACTTTGCATAATTTTGCTGTTTTAAGAATGCACTGTATGCTTATTCTGTGAATTTCTGTCTTGTGCACATTGTTTGGTAGATTCTGTGGCAAGTATGTAAACTCTTCCAACACTACAGCAGAAGCAGCAGGACTTGCTGTGTGAGGCCTCCTGTATCTTCCCTTGTGCACATCACACATAGGATATGCATCTCAAACTATCATGAATGCATCAGTTGTTAGGTGTGTTGGAGGCTCTGTTGCATGCTCACGTCTTCATTGTTGTGGTACTTCCACAACATTCTTGAATTTTAAGTACCATTTCAAGATGAACTTGTGCTCCTTGAACAACAGCCATGCTTCTGCCATTTTCTTTGACTGTCCTGCCTGTCACGTGGTGACACTAGCATTCATTTGATTAATGCCATCTTTTAACTAAACTACCCTCCTAACTCCACTCCTTCCTTGCATCCTAACGACCCCATCATAGGGTGGAATCACGGCTTCGTTACCATATCCCATGCTCTGCCTTGGCACTGCTGGCCACACAGCTCACTAAGGCAGACCCTGACATAGTCTTGCCTTGGTCCATATGCTCATACTTGTGTTGGCCTTTATGGCATTAATTGAAATGCGTTGCTACCATCATTCAATTCAACTTTGAAAAGTAATACATATAAACCTATATAGTAATGCATAATACATCACTTAAAATGTGTATACATTTTTTTGGCACCCCAGTGTACCTCATACTTTATACATAAGAAATCTAAATGGATCAGGGATTTAAATGTAAAGAAATTAAACCAGTAGAAGAAACCTTGGAAGAATGATGTTATAAGCTCTCAAGGGGGGGGGGGGGGACAATAAAAGATCAAGAAATTCAATCTCATAAAATTTTACATGGTAAAAACAAATGACAAACTGGATACAGTATTTTCACTTCATTCTAAACAAGAATTAATTTTATAATAGGTGAAGAATGCCAACAAATTGGTAAGAAAAAGACTATAATACAATAGAAAAATGGGCAAAGAATATGAACACACTTCATATTCTTATTCACAGAAAAGGAAACACAAATGACTTTTACACATAAGAGCTTGATTTTATTTCTAGTAAAAGAAATATCATCTGAAACACTGAACTACTAGTTTTTATTTTTTAGTATCAAAAAGTTTAATAACATACTAGTGAGGGTATGCATACAGAGGACTCTTGTGTTTTGTCGATGGCACTATAAATTGGGTCAAATCTTGTGTAGAATAATTTAACATAATCAAGCAGAATGACATATGTACATATCTTTTGACCCAGCATATCACATTCTAGAAATTTAGCCTGTGGGTAAATCATATATTTATATATGTGTGTGTGTTTAATTTATGTGTGCATGCTTACAGTTCTCTAAAAAGATTCTCAAAAACGTAGTGACATTGTTCACCTGGTGTACGGGTGAGTGATGGTGAAAGTGATGCTTTTCACTGTAGATCCTTTTTATATTTTGAGAGTTTTGAACTTCATGAATTTTAAACCTATACAGAAATACAAATTTCTGAAAGGAAAAGGAAAGCACAGTACTTTAGCAGAATCATTTTTGAACCTCAGTTTCTAATCTTTATTTTATAGAGAAAGAGGCATTACTGGAGACTTGACAGCAAATGTCTAACGTTATTTCAAAACGAATCTGGATCGAAGTATTATAAGGTGAGGATTTCACATTTTAAAAGATACAGGCATAATGTGTTTTCCAAAGAATACTCATTAACTGTTATATTCAAATATGCCTATTATGACTCTGCCTACTATGGTTTCTAGAAATCACTGTGAGGGTCCTTGTTAAAGCGTCTGTCCCCATCCCTCCACTTTACCCCACAGCAGCTCTGCTCCCAAGGCTTGGTGTTTGTAGTGTGCTGCTTTGTTTTGGCTTGCCTGTCAGGCTACCACTGCTTTCCTTCTGGATGCTAATTAGGAGTAGACTCTTAGGAAGTCCGTGACCGTCGCCAGTCCACGGGAGGTCAGTGAGGTGTTCAGTTTCCTCCCACCTGCCACGTTACCTGAGGCTCCAGTATTTTAGCAGCTTATTTTGGCTCTTTCTCTTCTCCTTCCTCGCTGGGATTTCCACACATTTTTGCCATGTCACAGACTGACACCAGGCAAGACGACAGGTGTGGCAGTTAGGTCAGTAACTCAGAAAATGGGAACTGATGGCTTGCTTTGAGCTAGTGGTTTTTTTCTAAAATAAATTTTTTGCCTTAGGGAGCAGACGAAGCATAAATGATTGTAGCAGTTTATTCCAGTGGACAGAACCAGAATGGAGTGCTCAAGAAGCCTGTGCTGACCAGGATTCTGCTTTCTCTGCTGCTGTCTCTGCTGCTGTCTGGGCTATATCTTGCAGACAGCAGCCACTAGAGAAGCAGTTGTAGAGTGGATTTAATGAAACTAGAAGTTACAACTGTTGGAGATAGTGGTAGATTACCCTCCTAACTCCACTCCTTCCTTGCATCCTAACGACCCCATCATAGGGTGGAATCACGGCTTCGTTACCATATCCCATGCTCTGCCTTGGCACTGCTGGCCACACAGCTCACTAAGGCAGACCCTGACATAGTCTTGCCTTGGTCCATATGCTCATACTTGTGTTGGCCTTTATGGCATTAATTGAAATGCGTATCTTCGGTTCTTTATGTTTAAAAATAAAAACAAAGATGTATTCATATTTTCCAATGCTTAATTTTTCTACTTCAGGAAATTCCACTTTCAGAAATTCTCCGTGTATCTTCCCCTCGAGATTTTACAAACATTTCACAAGGCAGCAACCCACACTGTTTTGAAATCATCACTGATACTATGGTATACTTCGTTGGTGAAAACAATGGAGACAGCTCTCACAATCCTGTTCTTGCTGCCACTGGTGTTGGACTTGATGTAGCACAGAGCTGGGAAAAAGCAATTCGCCAGGCTCTCATGCCTGTTACTCCTCAAGCAAGTGTTTGCACGTCTCCGGGGCAGGGGAAAGATCACCGTAAGCAATGAGCTGTTGTCTGACTTCTCCTCTTTGGTTCTTAAGCATTTTGTGTGTCTGGTTGTGTTCCATTGTATGTGTATGTGTGTGTGTGTTTTAAGTAGGATTTATTAAGAAGACAGAAAAGCTTCCACAGTGGTGGGGGGATCTGAAAGAAGATACCCCCATTGTGTGTTTTTAATGCTCACCTTAAGCTTTGTCTTTAGTAATCAGTGCTGTTAGTTAATTCCCTTATAAAATTATGCTTGGGCTCCAGAGTCAGTCTCTCCCCACATTAAATGTCTGACTCTACCAACCTATTATATGATCTTAGGCAAGCACTTTACCTCTCTGTAATACTGCTACTTCATAGAGTTGTCAGTACCAAATGAAAGAGAACCTGTAAGATAGAGAGCAGTATTTGGCAGCCATGAAGTCTCCTTGGATTACGTGTACTATGAGTATTAATATTTGCTTCATGGTGGAATATAAATAATAGCGTTAAAGTTCACATCATACTCATGAAATCTATGAAGTCAGAAATGCTATTTTAAAACAAATATTTAAAAACAATTAAAACATATGTTCTGCACCAACAAACTTATATAATTAAACCTAAATTGGATAACGGTTAAAGTGAATAGTTGCATAATATATTGCCACTTTTCCCCCATTGACTCATTCACTAGAAAAAATATATTTAAACTGAAATAAGCCAGGCGTGATGGCTCATGCCTGTAATCCCTGCATTTTGGAAGGCTGAGGCGAGAAGATTGCTTGAGCTCATGGGTTCGAGACAAGCCTGGGCAACATGGTAAAGACCTTGTTTCCACAATAAATTAAAAATAAAAATTAGCTGGGTGTGGTGACATATGCCTGTGATTCCAGCTGCTTGAGAGACTGAGGTGGAAGGATCTTCTGAGCTCATCAGGTCAAGGCTGCAGTGACCGTGAGCATGCTACCGTACTCCAGCCTGGGCGACAGAGTGAGACTCCCACTCGAACATAAAATAAAGTAAAATAAACTGAAATAAGTATCAACCACTTTCCAAATGTAGTTTATTTTAGTTTAGTTATATTATTTTATGAAACTGTTCTTGGTATTATGCTGGGCCCTGAGCTAGAATTTAAAAGAAATATAGAAGTCATAAAAGCTATTTACGTATGTAAGTGTTAGATGGTAGCATTAGAGCAGTACAGTGCAAAAAGAAGAACTGCATTACTTAAAACCCTAGATAGGGCAGGAGGATTGAGCAGGACTTCATAGTGGAGCCTGATTTGGACTTTGAATCTCAGCACTGGGATAAGCAGAGCTAGATGGCAGCAGCAGAGGGCGGTGTCATTCTAGTTGAGACAAGTATGATCAAAGGGACGAGGATCATTACTGTGTACATGTTTGGCATAATATTGATTTGGGGGTGTGAGGGTAGTAGGTAAATAGATATTTCATGGTGGTTCTTAAGTTGTGGGGAGTTTTAAACAGAACACCTTGTCATTTTGATTAAAAGCAAGGACTGTTACCTCAAAAAACAATATAGGCACTTGCACTTTATTTTTTTCCAAGTCGGATCTCCCTCTGTTGCCCAGACTGGAATGCAGCATCATGGTCATGGTTCACGACAGTCTTGACTCCCAGGGCTCAGGCAACCCTTCTGCCTCAGCCTCCCAAATAGCTGGGACTATAGGTGCAGACCACTACGCCCAGCTAATTTTTTTTTTTTTTTTTTTTATAGGTGAGGTCTGAACTTGAGCACGAGCCACCTCACCCAACCATTTACACATTTTTTAAATATATAATTTCCAAGGGTTTAGGGACCCTGTCAAGCCCATCCATGGACCTCTGCCCTAGGATTAAGAGTCTCTAGAGGCAGAATTGCAAAGGAATTAATAATGAAGATTCTTGAGAAGGAAAGCCCAGTTGTGTTGCTTACTAGCTATGTGACTAGACCCTACAGTTCTTAAAGTGGGAAGAAGAATAAGTGCATGTAATGTGCTTAGCACCGACATGACACTGTTATGCTGTCGTTGCCATCTTATAACAGTTTGTCTGGAGCAGACTTCCCTGGGGAGCAACAGAAGTTAAAACTGGGTGGAGCTAGTTAGTGGAGACCTTTGAAAGAACATAAATATTGGAACTACTGAAAGAAATGACTGAAAGGCAGTTTTAGGCACATTTTGTTGAGACTGTGCCTCATTAATAGTTAAAACTTGAATTATTTAAAATATTTTTAATATTGAGTTAGTATTTTTAAATGGAGCTTGTGACAGGTATGCTACTTGTTTTTGATGCATAGTTTGCCTACATTTTCTTATTAATTAAGTTTTATATTTTTATACTTGGAATTGTAAAGGAAACATCATGTCTTGTCTCTGAGTTGTCTCCAGCATTCTGGCTGTTTAATTCCTGTTCTCTTGCATCCTTTCATGTTTCTCTTTCCTCCTCTTCTTGTCAGTTATGTTCTTTGCTTACCAAAGTAATACAGACATTTAAACTTTATAGAAACGTATAATATAAAATGAGAAAGTTCTCACTCTATACATATAACCTCCATCCCCACCCCCAATCCTGTATCACCCCCTCAGAAAACCATTAACAGCTTGCTGTATATTTCTTGATTCAAGAAGGGCTTGGGGAAGCCTATACTATCTGTTGTACTGTTGTGTTTTTCTTACAAAAAATGAGGTCTGTTCTATTCTTTTTGCAATTTGCTTTTATCCACTATTTAAAATATATCAGGTATATTTTAATGTCAGTATATAGGCTTGCCCGATTTTAAATTTTTTATGAAAGTAATGCATACTTTTTTATTTTTAAAAATCCAAGCAATATGGAAGTCTATAAAAACTAAAATCTTTTTTAACAAACCCCACCTTTTCTATTCACCAGAAGCAATCATATATTTATTTTTGTTTTTAATTCAAACACTGCTATCTTGCAGCTTCCTTTTTAACTCAGTAATATATCATGGCTAGCTTCCTGACTCAGTACTTACAGCCCTACAATCATTGATTAAATGTTTAGCATTCCTTTGTATGAATGTATCATATTTTATTTAACTTTCTGTTGATGGGTTGTGTGTTGATAGATTTTTTAAATGTAATTGTATTATATTAACTGTGTGCTAACCTGTGTAAGTTTGAGATACCATGAGTAGTCACATGTCCGTAAAGATTATTGTTAAGTCATATACTAATACTTTTGATCTTTTATCTTATCTCTTACAGAAGATTTGTCTACTAGTATCTCTGTATCTAATTGTCAGATCCAGGAGAATGTGGTAAGTAATCATTATAGCTGACATGTGCAAACTGGGTGATTAAATAAAATAAAAGAAAATCTTATTAGTGGAATAAGTTTATAACTCAAAATATTGTGCAGTTTGCCTAAAGATATTAGGCTAGACTTTGTGGGTGAAAACTTCCCTAAGGAGTTCTGCTTTAAGGGGAAAACTACGGCAGACTTTTAAAATTACAAAAATAAAGCCAACTTTTTCATTAGAACAAGTGACATTAGAATATCACAGAGTTACAGACTAGTTCAAAAAGAAGGGAGACGTTACATCTTATGGGGTCAGCAGGGAAACTGTCCTAAAGGAAGTACAGTTTGAACTGTGCCTAAAGAGATGGAATGGATTTTGACAGACGTGGTAGAGGGATGCAGGTTGGGGGGGAAGGTTTCATGCAAGTACAGGGAACAGGATAAGCCTAGAGGAAAGCAAGAAATGTGAGACCTGCACAGAGGGGCGGCTGGGTTAAGTTGGCTGGTGTATACAGCTGATGTGGGGTTTTGTAACAGGTCAGCAGATGTTTTCTGCAAAGGGCCAGCTTTGCAGAAAATTTTTCAGGCTTTGTAGACCATATATAACTACTAGTTGTATGACTAGTAAATTTTTCAGGCTTTGTAGCCCATATATAACCTCTCAAGTTTGCAGCTACAGCAAGAAAACAGCCATAGGAAAGACATAAATGAATGAACATGATTGTCCAATAAAACTTTATTTATGGCCTTGAAATTTGTATTTCATCTAATATTCACATGTCACACAGTATTATTTTGATTTGTCTGGTCATTGAAAGATCATTTCTAGATCAGGGGTCATACAAAAAGAGGCAGGAAGCCTCCAACTAGCTATAGTTTGGCAAGCCCTAGATTAAAAGGACGAAAAGCCAGGATATTGCTCAACAGCCATATAGAATCTCTCTGATAAAATTCTCTTTCTCTTCTGCTTGGGATATCCAGTTGTTAATAGTTCTCTACCTTATAAATGTTGTTTGAGATTTCTAAGATTGCAATGAAGACTGAACATCTGGTGTTACTGGAGATAGAGAATTTCAAGGAGATACAATTTGAAATTTGAATCTCTTGTCCTGGTGGGAGATAGAATAAATATCATATTCTTGGGGAGAGAAAAGGGCATGCCAAAACAGGCGAGCACAAACTTTGAATGATCCCATGGGAAACTCGAGGGTGTAGCCATTCATGGCTGGGGGAAAAGATGCAGAATCAGTCTTTTTTTTTTTTTTTTTTTAAAGCCTTTTCTAGCAGTCATAGTCTGTACATAGGATGCCCTCTATCTAGTTTGATTAGAACGAACATTTGGTTAGTTAACAAAAGTTGCCTAAAGTTGGGAAACATATAAAAATGGTTCTTACAGACCTTAGGATGTTGATTACAACTTAACACCTGTATGTGTATGTTGGCTGCCCTTTGTAGCAGGGCTGAGGCTTTGTCTCTACATGGGTCTGCAAAGTGGAGATCCACTTAGTCTTCCTTTCATCAATTCCACCTGCCATGCGATTCTGACTCTAATACCCCAAGTCAGTGTAGAAATATTCTGACAGTATCAAACACTCCCCTCCCCAAAAAAGGAAAGGAGGGAAGAGCAGGGAAGAAAGATTAAGGAGTAGATTTGAGTTAGATTTCATCTCACCCATACTCTTCTCATGGGTCTTTCAAAATCAGTCTAATTCCAGTGATTTGAACTTTTGAACTTTTCTTCCAAATCAAAGATAGCAAATCGCCTTAATGGTAAAGTAGGTAAAATTTCATTGCTTATTTTTTATTCATATACTTTTTATAGGTTGCTACAAAATAAATGTTTTTTTAATTTAAAGCATTTTTTTCCAAAAGGCTTCTTACAGAATATATTATGTTTGCAGTTTAATAGATGTGATATAAAACTTGTCTCTTCTAGAACATAGAAAGATTGTATTTTATTAGTTTGTACTTTGTGAAAATTATTTATCTCTAGCATAAACAAAAACGTATTTAAGTATTTGAATGAAGAAAGTCAGAGATGTTGACATTGATTTTATAGAGGTAAATAAAACTTATAGCTTACTTTTGCCTAACAGGACATCAGTACTGTTTACCAGATCTTTGCAGATGAGGTACTTGGCTCAGGCCAATTTGGCATCGTTTATGGAGGTAAGTGATGACTTACAGCCTTTTGCATATTGTACATGTCATAGAAAAACCAGGAAATTTAGGCAGCTATTTTGTCATCTCACACTTCTGTCAAGTACCCTTTTTCTCAAAGGTAAACTTGTATCAGCTAAGTCTTTTTCACTGTAACTGAGTATTCATCCTTCATTTCAACTACAAACTTTAAAAGTAAAAAAAAATAATAATCAGAAAATTAGCTTCATAATAGTCTTATTTTATCTCTTCTTGTAGCTCATACATAAAGACATTGTGGGGGTGGTTTGAAGTTCATGTTGGGTTGTGTGGACTTGTTCACTGAAGTATATTCCCTACTAGTTTTCCAACACAAATGGCACCACTGGTCTGCCATTGGCGTGAGTGTCCTATCAAGTCTGAAGACCTGAATCTGAAATGCAGCCCTGTGACTTACGATATTGATGGAATCATTTACCCTCACTGTGCCTTAGTATCTTCAAATGTGTAATGCAGCTGATAAAACCTGATTTGCATAGCTCATGGGGTTGTAAATATTAATTGGACCTACTCTGTATAAAAGTACTTTATAAGCTGTGATCCAAGATACAAAAGAAATGTTCGACCCTTGTCATCCCTTACCAAGACTGGGACAGTCCTATAGCTGGCCTGTGCCTTCTGGTCTTCTTACCTTCTTTTCATACTCCTCTTGGAGTGAATGTTTCAGAAAACTCAAATCTGATATCAGTGTTACCTCACATTGAACCCTTATGTGGCTTACAGCTGCAGATTCGGGCCAGTTTTCCTTGCAGGGCGTTTCCAGGCTGCTGTGATTTTTCCCTGCTCCTCTGGCCTCCTGTCTAACTACAGCTCCCTCTTTGCTTGGTCTTGCAGTCCTACTTACATGCCTCCATACCTGTGCTCAGCTCCTTCTCCATCCCTTTGTCCCTCTAGCGACCACTGAGTCATACTTCAAGGCTCAACTGAAGGGCTTCCTCACTGGAGAATTTCTTAACCCCATCCCTACCTCTGCATCAAGTAAAACAGATCCTTCTTCCTTGTACTCCTGCTGTGTAACATGCAACCATCTATCGTAGTATCTCCAACACTTTGGGTTTATATTATTGTCTGCCCTCTGAACTTAACTGGGGGGATGACTAAGAGATGCCTTGGTTTCTTCATATTCCTAGCACCTAGTATGTGACTGCATATAGCAGTCACCCAGAAAACATGTGGATTTTACATGCATGTATAACATTCTGTGATTTGCAACTTCAGATTTGTTGGTTTTAAGACTAGTGATATCTCTAGAGGACATTTAACTTCTTATCAAATATGCAAAAATGCAAGTATGCAAAATTTGTCCTGTGTTTTCAAGGAGTCAGACTTTTATGATTGTGCCCTTGAGACAGGTGTGCCCTTGAGACAGATGAGTTACTTTCAAATAAATAGCTATGTAGAGAACAGCAAATCACATACAGGTTAAAAACAAATACCATTTCCACATCTGAATCTGTAGTATCTAAAATAATGCCTAATGCTTAATAGGTATAAGATAACTAATTAATTTGAATTAAAGTATAAGATAACTAATTAATTTGAATTAAAGAATGAGGGAATAGCTATTTATTGCAGACTTCAGCCTTGTAAGTCTTTTATATCTAGAGTCTAGAATATAGGAACCCAGAGTGTGTTGGTATAAGTGGTTAAGTCACTGTGCTGATTCAGTGAACCTCGAATAAAAGTAATTCATTCGTGTAATATTTCCATCTTGACAGAGTCTCTGAAGACTAGAACAGGATAATTAACTGTCATTTAACAAGGTAGATTACTTGTCACCAAACAAGTCCATTCTAATTTTCTGCTGTTTCAGATAATGAAACTGCCTTTATTAAGGGCAAATATTATAAAGAGAAAATATAATTTCTTAGAATTAAAGATGTGTGAAGGAGTGGTGGAGAAAAAACAAAATGAGTAAAAAAAAAAAAAAAGATAAAGGAGTAAATACATACAAAATTCAATCTGTAGACAATTCCCTAATAAAGCTTTTGTATTTTGTGTGAGCTGTCAACTTACTTTTTATTTTTTTAATTTTTTTTTAGGAAAACATAGAAAGACTGGAAGGGATGTGGCAATTAAAGTAATTGATAAGATGAGATTCCCCACAAAACAAGAAAGTCAGCTCCGTAATGAAGTGGCTATTTTACAGGTAAACCAAGCGGTTCATGTAGGTCTTCATTTTGGATTTATCAGTTCTATTTAGTATGCAGATAAGAAAAAGATGTGTTTTTTGTTTTGATCTTCCGACCTTTTGGCTAAGTAAGAGGCTGGTAAGAATCTGAAGTAACTGCTTCTCTTTTTTTTTTTTTTTGTTAGAAGGCAAAATTGGGCCAAGTGCAGTGGCTCATGCCTGTAATCCCAGCACTTTGGGATGCAGAGGCGAGAGGATTGCCTGAGTCCAGGGGTTCGAGACCAGCCTGGGCAACTTGACAAGACCTTGTGTCTACAATAAATCAAAAAATTAGCCAGGTAGCACATACCTGTAGTTCCATCTCCTTGGAAGGCTGAGGCAGAAGGATCGCCTGAGCTCAGCAGATCGAGGCTGCGGTGGCCATGAGCATGCCACTGCACTCCAGCCTGGGCAACACAGTGAGACACCCACTGAAAAAAATAAATAAAAAGGCAAAGTTAAAATTAGTAGGAGTTTGTTTAAACTATGCTTTTCTAAGTAAAATCTTTAAAAAGGAAACTAAAATTGTATTATTAATTCATCACTCCAAGAGCTTAAAAATTTTTGACCACAACATTTTATCAGGAGATACTTGTTGCATCCATCCAGTTCTCACAGATGATTGATTAATTATTGGAACAATAGTATACAGATAAAGACTGCTTACAAATGAGGTACCTTTTAACAGCATTTATTAATTCAAAACTTTAATTAATTTTGTAATGGCTTAAAGATATATTAGCAATGACTTAAATCCCATAAAGTAAATGACTGTATGTTTTTCTTTTCATCTAACATTTTTACCCCTTTTGGAGTCATCTAGAACACCAAAATTTAGCTTGGACCATTTTCTGAATATTGTCACATAAATAATTATAATATGCAAATATTTATTAATCCATTGTACAGCTTTTGCATATTATAACAGAAATCATGGTCATATAATACTTAATGCTGTCAGATCCCCATTTGCTGGTGGGTGAAATTCAAGACACAGTCTCCTGAACTTATACTTCCTTGAAGAAGGTAAGAAAGTTACAAACATATGGTTAATTTTACATTTATTACATTATTGGTTCCTATTTAGTAACATTTGCCTCATTTTTTCAGAGGTGTAATAATCAAAAGCTTGTGGTCAGTTAGGTACCTATGGTCACATCGAGACTGCCTCTTCCTATAAAGTTACCACTAAACAGAATATTACCAGCATTCTGGCTCTGTGTTAGTGTGAATATATTGTTAGGGATTTTTGCATAGACACTCATTGTCCAACTGATGGGTAAAAAAATAAAAATGAAGGATGTATGCCTAAGGATTGTTTTCTCCTTGACACTTTGATCACACAGAGTGAACTACATATTGAAGCTTCTCCTCGCCACCTGTTAACAGCTATGAATTATAATAACTAAATTTAGGGATTTCTAGGTGACGCACAGTGTGAATAACTTTATTATTATATCCTTCTGGTTATTTTCATCAATATTGCCTGACTGGGAACAGATAGTAGTATGTCTCCAAATGATATGGTTTTCATACTAAATTCCCTTGTCTCATTCAAGATGTTGCCCAGGTAGCATCTCCTCAGTGAAGCTATACCCTCTGTCCAGCTTACACCCACCTCCCACCCCTGTTCTCCCCTGATCTTTCTATTCTCCATAGCACTCATCAACTCCATCCAACTGTTTTGTCTTTACTTTTCCAACTGATTTGCTGGTTTGTTTCCTATTGTCTTTCTCATCTTCCTAGAGTTAATAAGCTCCATGAGACAAGGGGTGAATCAAGAGTACCTACATAGTACTAGGCACATGGCAAAGTACTGGCACTTAATATTTAATGAACAAATATGTTTTATGTGGGAAATCATCTACAGTGCATTGTTAGATGAAAACAAGTAGGATGGAATGACTCCATTTGTGTCACTTTTCAAAGTAATGTGGGCCGGGGCTGGGTGGTTCACGCCTATAATTCCAGCACTTTGGGAGACTGAGACAAGAGGATTGCTTGAGCCCAGGAATTAATGACCAGCCTGGGCAGCATAACAAGGCCTCATATCTACAAAAGTAAAAAAATTTAAAAAATTAGCTGGGCACGGTGGCACACATCTGTAGTGCCAGCTACTCAGGAGACTGAGATGGGAGGATTGCCTGAGCCTAGGAGGCTGTGGTGAGCTGTGACACACCACTGCACTCCAGCCTGGGCAATAGTGAAGCCCCGACTTAAAAAAATAAGAGTGTGTATTTAGGGAGCACGTTGTGGGGCAGGAATGAAGTTGGGGAGGGAGGCTACTTTCACTTCCTAGACATGGTGTATATGGTGATGTAAACCGCTGTTTTTGCTGTTGCCTGAGAAGGATAGAGAAAAGAGGGAAAAGAGGGGTAGTGATCCACAGCTGCCTGTGTAAACCAGAAAATGTTATCAGAAACTCAGGGAAACTTCTGGTTTGAATATTGTGCTATAAACTCAGCATTCGCCCTTTCTCTTCCTAGACGTCACCCAAAAGCTATGAGAAAATGGTTGAACAGAAGGAAGCATACTCGGTCTTTAGTAGAAACAGAAAAGAATTCAGATCTACAGAGTAGGTCCATTTCCAAAAGCAGGGGCGATGAAGCATGGTGGATGCAGGAAGAGACACCACAGTAAGAACCACTGGTTCTTTACAGCTGCGATGTCCTCCCTAGGTCCTGTCCCCAGACAGAAAGCCAGGAGGGATCATGGTCTGCAAGATTTAATGCACAGCAGAGTGCAGATCATACTATACCAGATAACAGCATCATCGTTTACAAAGGAGAGCTAGAGAAGATACAAAGAAACAGACAAGCACATGAGTAGCCCCGGACAGATGGAGTAGACAGAAATAATTAACATACAAGGCTAAACAGAGTAAGGCAGAGCTAACTGCATTACACTGAAAAACAAAGAGTACCTCATTAATTCAGTAGAGGAATAGTAGAAACAGTATTCTTGGATCGTAATGCAATAAAAGTAGAAATAAAATCATAAGACCAAAAGCTCTTACTACCTGAAAACTTGAAAATATTATCTTAATTCTTGAATCAAAGAGCAAAATTAAAATTTCAGAATATTCTTAAGTAACCATGAAAATACTGTATATATCAGACCTTGGACTGTCGTTCAGAGACCAATTTATAACCTCGATTGTTGAGCAAGAAAGATTGAAATATGAACATCACATGTTCTCACTCATAAACGGACCTTGAACAATTATGGTAATACTATAAGAGAATGATTGGCAGTAGTGGGAAACTGCCAGGAGGGGGGCAGGGAAATTGGCAGTAGTGGGAGTCTGCCTGGGGAAGGGGGGGCACACCTCGTTAACAAGGGTACCTGCATAATGAACATTTGTATACCTAACCCTGAATTGTACCCCACATCTTTAAAATAAAAAAAAAAGAAAGAAAAGAAAGATTGAAGTAAGTGAATTAGGAGTCCAACTCAAGAAGTGAAAGAATGAACAATAAATAAGCCTAAGGAAAGTAGGCAGGATTAACAGATAAAAAATGGAAGTTAATAAATACAGAAAAGAAATAATAAATCCAAAATCTGTTTCTTAGTGCAGGGCAGGGAAAGGGTCATATATAAAAATAGCCAAACAATAAAGAAGAAATATAAAATTATCTTGGGGAGGTGACCACAGAAAAACAAAAGGAATCTGGGATACTTACTTAACTCTATCGAAGAGAAATTTGGAAACTTGGGTAAAACAGGTAATTCTCTATGAAAGAATAGTTTATTAAAAGAGATTTAAACAAACCATCCAGGTGCAGTGGCTCATACCTGTAATTTCAGCATTTTAGGAAGCCAAGGCAGGAAGATCACCTGAGGTCAGAAGTTCAAGAAAATTGAAATAGAGGAAGGTGTTAGGAGAAGTATAATATTATAACACATCTCTGCTTTTGTGTGTCCACACGTTATTGTAAAAGAGGGTGGGGGGGTGGGGAGAAACTAAGAGCTAGCCAATTATAGCATAGGATATAGTCACACTTCTCTGCCTCATTGTAAATGTTACAACAATCTGAGCCTTCCACTGCTTGCAGCCATCATCACATCCACCACTGGGGGGCATTTTGCTTTCATTTTACCACCACTGGGGGGCATTTTGCTTTCATTTATCTACTATTAAGTTTTGTCATTTTTAATTTTGCTACTTGGAAATTGATGTCATTAAGTTGTTTTAAAATGGTTACTAAACAGGTTTATTTTGCATGTGCTGTTTCATTTTCTAAGCCTTTTTAAAAACACCTCCCATCATGCAGATATGAAGCTAAAACAACTAAGATATTCTGTGCCCTCAGGGAACATAGCTGATGAGAGTAAAATACATGCACTCATGACTGTTACGCAGGTGGATACGTATCACTGCATGTACACAGTGTAGGGGAAACTACTGCAGAAAGATCATGTGGGCTCAAGTTAGGGCAGCTTCAGTAGGAATTGAGAGATGACCATGCCCACCTAACAATCCACCATGAGAAAAATAAAAGGCATTGAATTCAACAAAGAGGAAGTCAAATTATCTCTGCGAATGACATGATTGTGTATCTAGAAAGCCCTAATGATTCCTCCCAGAGGCTTCTAGACCTGATAAACGACTTCAGTAAAGTCTCATAAAACAAAGTCAACGTACAAAAATCAATAGTACTTCTATACACCAATAACACTGAAGCCAAGAACCAAATCAAGAGCTTAATCCCATTTATAGTAGCCACAAAAAAAATACCTAGGATACACCTAACCAAGGAGGTGAATGATCTCTATAAGGAGAAATACAAAACACTGATGAAAGAAATTGTAGATAATGCAAACCAAAAGGAAGAACATCTCATGTTCATGGATTGGAAGAAGCGATATTGTTAAAATGACCATACTGCTGAAAGCAATCTAGGTTTGACACAATCCTTATCAAAATACCAACATCATTTTTCACAGAACAATCCGGTTTATATGGAACCAAAAAAGGGCCTGAATAGCCAAGCAGTCCTAAGTAAAAAGCATCACACTGACTTCAAATTATGGTACAAGGCCATAATAACTAAAACAGCATGGTACTAGTACAAGAACAGATCAATGGAACAGAATGGAGATTTTGCAAATAACTAAAAATTACTATTAGACCCAGAAATTCCATTACTAGGGAGCTACCCAGAGGAAGTCAGCATTTAAGATAACTGAGACCAGGTGTAGTGCCTTATACCTGTAATCTCCACACTTAGCCTGAGCAACATGGTGACACCTTATCTCTACAAGATAATAAAAAAATTAACTGGGTGGTACATGCCTGTACTCCCACTTCCTTGGGAGGCTCAGGCGAGAGGATCACCTGAGCCCAGGAGGTCAGAACTGCAGTGAGCCGTGATCCTTGCCACTGCATTCCAGCCTACATGACAGAATGAAACCCTGACTCAAAAAAAAGAGAAAAAGGTGTCTACTTCTGTGTTCACTGCAGCACTATTCACAATAGCAAAATAATAGAACCAACTTGCATGCCCACTGATTGGATAAAATGTGGTCTGTACACCACAGAATACTTTGCAGCCATAAAACAGAACAAAATCATGTCCTTTGCAGCAACATGGATGGAGCTGAAGAACATCCTAAGTGAACTAACTCAAAAGCAGAAAGCCAAACACCGCATGTTCTCACTTATTTGCGGGAGCTAAATGGCCACAAAGATGGAAATGAAAGACACTGGGGACACTAAAAGGTGGGAGGCAGGGAGGGGGTTTAGGGTTAAATTTTTTTTTTAATTGGGAGATGATGGTGGGTTCACAAAACATTTTAGAGATGGAACTCACATACCTCACATAGACCAAAAAAGTTGGTCCTCATAACATAATCAGGTTACCCATATTAAGGAAAAAGTGTAAGAAAAGTATGCTTATGCTCCCTGTGATAGGGTTATGACCCAGTAAGCCCATCATAAATTGAAGATATCGTTAAGCAGAAAATGAGCTTAATACATTCAACCTACCAAACGTCACACCTTCACCTTTACCTATCTTAGATTCAGCACACTTGCATTGGCCTACAGTTGAGCATGGTCATCCAACACAGAGCCTGTTTTATAATGAAGTGTTGGATAGCTCATGTGATTTGTAGATAGTGGACTGAAAGTATTAATACAAAAACAGAATAGCTGTGTGGGTACTGGAAGTATGGTTTCTACTGAATGAATGCCTGTTTTCAGATCCACATCATAAAGTTGAAATTGTAAGTTGGGGGCCACCTATATTTCTATTAATAAGGATTAAAAAGTTTGCTGGGCTCGGTGGCTCAGCCTGTAATCCCGCGCCTTTGGGAGGCTGAGGTGAGTGGATTGCCTGAGCCCGCGGGTTCGAGACCCGCCTGGGCAGCGAGACCTCATCTCTACAATAAATCAAAAAATCAGCCGGATATGGTAGCGTTCTGCCAGTAGAACATAAGATAGATTGCTTTTCATAAGCAGAAACAGTGTGCCGTTCATCTTTGTGCAGCTCCAATCCTTTAACCTAGTTGTGCTCAAGAAACCTGGGATGATGGAGGTAGAGATGCTGAGCCTAGAAAGAGAGATGAGTTAGGAGAAGACTTAGATAAGTAGCTACCTTAGAAACAAAAGCATCTCTTGGGCAAAAACCTTCACAAATACAGCCCCCAAAGAGCTAGAGCTCTGTGTAATTGGCTAAAAATCGGTTGGTAATTGGTACCTATTCAGGGACACCATAAGATTAGAGCGCTGTCAGAAGTATATTAAGTGCATTTTCTATTTAGGATACTTTCAATATATGATGGGCTTATCAGGGCATAACGCCATAAGTCAAGGAGCATCTGTATACTTTTTTCCTTAAAATATGGGTACCTCACCGGGTGTGATGGCTGAAGCCTGTAATCCCAGCACTTTGGGAGGCCAAGGCTAGAGTATTGCCTGAGCCCAGGAGTTTGAGACCAGCCTAGACAGCATGACAAGACTTCAACTCTACGATAAATAAAAAAAGTTAGCCTGTCATGGTGGTGCATACCTATAGTGCTACAGTTCCAGCTACTTGGAAGGCTAAAGCAGAAGGATCGCATGAATCCAGCAGGTTGAGGCTGCAGTGGCTGTGAGTGTGCTACTGTACTCCAGCCTGGGCAACAGAGTGAGACTCCTACTCAAAAGAAAAAGAAGACAGTCACTTCCCTCAGGATAACACTCTCCAGTACACAACTTGGAAAACCAGAATCTAAGGCACTTATTAATTGCAGTTTTTATTTTGTTTGCTTTTATTTATTTTTGTAAGCTGTTTTTCCTTCTGTGCCATGTAATTAATATAATCATGATACTCTGTTGGGTATTTTCATAGTAAAGCTGTTTCTGCCTAAGTTGGTCACATCACTATCCTGCAACCTCTTTGCAGAATCTGCACCATCCTGGGATCGTAAACTTGGAGTGTATGTTTGAAACCCCAGAGAGAGTCTTTGTGGTAATGGAAAAGCTGCATGGAGACATGTTGGAAATGATTCTGTCGAGTGAGAAAAGCCGGCTTCCAGAACGAATTACTAAATTCATGGTCACACAGGTATTTTTAACTCTGTTGAAACCAGAGAATAAGAACTAAGATAATTACATAGTAGTGCTTTTACATATTGGGCAATTGTGGGAACTGTTAACCTTGAAGAACCAAATAGCACACTATTTTAGCAAATCTTGATGAACTGTGCTGGAGTTTTCAAATTATTACACCATTCTAGGAGTCACATTGAGATTTAACTGATTTTCTAGACATTGAAAAAAATCATTTTTCTTAACAGATACTTGTTGCTTTGAGGAATCTGCATTTTAAGAACATAGTGCACTGTGATTTAAAGCCAGAAAACGTGCTGCTGGCATCAGCGGAGCCATTTCCTCAGGTGAGAAATTCTCCAGAACCTTTCGGAGAAAGATGTTAAATGATTCTGACCGCATTTACGAAGTACCAACATAATGAAAGGCAGTGTGCTGGGTGCTGCAGGTTCAAACGCATGCCATCTTACGGAAATGGTTTTTAGCCTGTAAATACCAGTGAGGTTCAGTAACTAAATAGCTTGAATTCAGACTTCATTGTATTATGTTCACGAAGACTTAAGACCTTGCCAGACCTCAAGGAGTAACTGTGCATGTAGACTGCCGTTCACCACCTACAGGCTGGGAATCAAGAGGGTGAGAAGCAGCCTGTGTTGGTGGGTGGCGACCAGGATGAGCTCCTCATAGATGAAACCAACCAAGGTATCACTTGAAGGTGGAGTACAGATTTCAGTGGAGGTTAGGCAGCCCACTCCTTTTCCTTTTTAGAGTACTGTATCTCAAACACTGTTACCAAAACCAACGTAAGAAAAGCATTTCCCATCACTGCCGCATTCACATACGTGACATTATCATGTGCGTGAATCCTGGTTATGTGTGGTACACGCTGGTTTTTTTTTTTTTTTTTTTTTGAGTGGAAGTCTCACTCTGTCACCCAGACTGGAGTGCAGTGGCCGCTTCCGGCCACCGCAGCCTCGACCTGCTGGGCTCCGGCGATCCTTCCGCCTCAGCCTTCCAAGTAGCCGGAATTACAGGCATGCGCCACCACGCCCGGCTGATTTTTTGATTTATTGTAGAGATGAGGTCTCACTGCCCAGGCGGGTCTCGAACCCGCGGACTCAGGCAATCCACTCACCTCAGCCTCCCAAAGGCGCGGGATTACAGGCTGAGCCACCGAGCCCAGCTTGGTTTTTTTTTTAATTCAGTTGAGTTTCAGTTTTTTTAAAGTGTTGATCTTGATCCACTAAATAGATTTTATGACTTACTAAATGGAGCATAACTCAAATTTTTAAATGACTGTTCTGAGCCAGGCATCTTAGCTCATGCCTATAATCACAGTGCTTTGGGAGGCTGAGGCCATAGGATCACTTGAGCTGAGGAGTTCATGATGAGTTGGACAACATAGCGAGACCCTGTCTCTCCAAATTTGGTTTTTTTTTTTAACTAACTTTATGAAATCCATGGTGGTGGTGGTTGCGGTGGTACCTGCAACCGTTTTTCATGATTGTCATAGATGACGCCTCCAATCAGCTAGAATATCCGTTGCCAAACTATTACTTATGTACATTTGAAATATGTACAGTTAGACAAATGGCTAGAATAAGGACAAGAGGTAGCTGTTTTGCTTGATAAGTACAACTAAAATTGTCTTTTCAAATAGATGTATTTTTAAAAATCACTCATTTATGATTTCTGTGTGGTTAAAATTGATTCCCTTTCATGGTGAGGCTTAAGGGTCCCCAAGTAGTTGGTGCAGTGTTTTAAATAAACTGCTTCAATGTATTATCGCATTTGATCTTCAAAATAGTATAGGCAGAGGCTGCACACCCCTGTGGTTATGGCTAAGACTCCAACTTTCTGACCTCTGCTTTAGTGAGCCAGTTTTTCAATTAGGAGCAAAGGGGAAGTAATATATCGTTCACTTGCTGCTTTTTTTTCCCTCAAGTGCTTGCCATGGCTCCACTTCTTTAATCAGCTGTCAAACTGCCAAGTCATCTTGACTTTACTGAGATGTTAGTTGAAATCTGGCTCTTAACCAGAAAAAACAAACAAACAAAAAAAAAACGTATTTCCTCAAGGTCAGTACTCCTAACTTCAAAGATGCAAATAAAGCAGCCAAATTCAGTAATGACATAGCAAATGTCATTCATAAAAACATGTGTCAGAGTTCATCTCCCAGCACAGCAAGCAGTATTTGACTGTATCTTCATGTCTTTGTTTTCCAGTCACTATTTATACCACTATTTTCTAGAGGCAAACTCCCTGTCCTCTCAGTGTACCCTAATGTTAGTTCTGAAGACATTTTGTGAGTCAGAGCATTTCCTCCAGAAAGTACGTGGCATCTGCTTGTTCAGCGTGGATGCAGCCATGAATCACCAACATCTGAGCCTCTACAAAAAGATGGGCAGCAAGCTAAAATGTTCTGAGTTCTACCAAGCTCACCACACTTCCAGAACTTTCTTCCCAAGAGGACATGGTAGTAACCATGGCTGCCTTCACATATAACTTCTTTCAGATTCAAACATCTGATTAGTAATAACCTATTCCATAGTCATGGGAAACACTGTTGCCCTTACTCTTGGGAGCAGCCTCCAGCATTGCTCCTACTATCCACACTAAGAGTTACCTTGGGTTGGACGCAGTCACGCACACCTGAAGCTACTTGGGAGGCTGAGGCAGAAGGATCTCCTGAGCCCAGGAGGTCAAAGCTGCAGTGAGCCAGCCTGAGCAGCACAGTGAGACCCCTCAAAAAAAAGGGGGTTATCTTTAACAATCTTGAACACACCCCAGTTTTATTTACTTGCCAATTTATAGTGTCTTTGCAAAAAGAGATTTTAAGGATTAAGTAAAATAAAGGATGTTTTTAAATACTGCTACTTGTTTTTCATTCAGCATTTATTGAGTACTTTTATGTGTCCAGGCACCATGAGACCACTGAAACACATGATTCCTGCTCACAGATTATAGAAAAGTGATGTCCTTACAGGACAGTGGTGAAAGATCAGCACCCTCCATTTCATCCAAAACCTGAACGCTGACAACAGCAGTCTGGCATTTGGCATTCTGAAAGCTAGAATGGGAAAGTTCTTCTGAAATAAGCACAGGAAAAAATTCTTCACACTGTCAGTCAGGATCACAGGGCTATAAATGTATCTGTTTTTTGGGAGAAGAATATTTTACCATTTTCCTATTCCTATCTACAGCTGTCAGATTTTCATAACTGGTAGAGCTGGCAATATGTTGAAATAACACTGCATCATATTTAGGGACAGTAGGGGATCTACGCATAGACTGACATATAGTTATATATGGAAGACACGATAATATAAAATTACCCTCCTTCGGTTGCCAGGTGAAGCTGTGCGACTTTGGGTTTGCACGCATCATCGGTGAGAAGTCCTTCAGGAGGTCTGTGGTGGGCACGCCAGCGTACTTGGCCCCGGAGGTTCTCAGGAGCAAAGGCTACAATCGCTCTCTAGATATGTGGTCAGTGGGGGTCATCGTCTATGTGAGCCTCAGTGGCACGTTTCCTTTTAATGAGGATGAAGATATAAATGACCAAATCCAAAATGCTGCATTTATGTACCCACCAAACCCATGGAGAGAAATTTCTGGTGAAGGTAAAAAAAAAAAAAAAAGTTTTGGCTCTATGTTTATTAGTCTAAAAATATTTGTAATCCCAAATCAGTGTCTCTTCTGACTTTCCTTGCTAATATCTCCCATTTAGCCTCCAGCTCCAGTTAGTTACTCACTTTTGACCACTCTTCCTTGTGCACTGTCTTTTCTTCTCTGTCTTCCTTACAGTTCTCAGGCCCAGCACTAACCCAAGTACCTCATTCTGAAAGTACCAAAATGCCTTTTTTGCGGTCATATTAGATCTCTTTTCCAGTCCTCCCCAGCCACCACGGCCAGATCATCTTCAGGAAACATTATCTTCATCTTACTGTCTCCCAAGCACTTGACCTCTCCAACTACCTTTGCAGCTGTAGATCTCGGATGGGGCCCAAGCTTGCCTTTCAGCATAGCCTCATCTCCCATGATTCCCCCCACAACCTGGCTGTTTCCTCTTCTGCACCGTTTCCTACAATTTGCTTGGGCCTTTTTCCCCCTGCCTACAATCACTATATACACCAGCACACCCTGAACCTGTTTGTTAAAATTGTGAACTTTTGGCAATAAGTTGCTACCTCAATCTAACCATGCCTGTAGAGGCAGTGGCTTTGGCTGCTTTTCCAGACCAAGCCAGGGATTAGAGAGCAACACAGTATCATTGGAGGGAGAATCAGCCTGTAATCAGAGTCTGTTTTATTCATCTTTAAATAGTAATGGCGAACACCTACTTAGTACTCACATGTAAGCACTGTTCTAAGCCCTTTATGTAAACTGACTTAATCTTATCAACTTTATTTCATAAATGAGGAAAAGGAGGCATAGCATAGTTTAGTAACTGGCCCATATCACACAGCTAGTCAGTAGCAGAACCAGTTGAGCCCAGGTAGTCTGGTTCCAGAGTGTGGATTTCAACGTGTACCCTATTCTGCTTTCTAAGTAAAATGAAAATTTGCTGGGTACACTTAATTCAGTAAACATTTATGGATCACTTTACATGTTAAATTTCATGTCCTTGAGAAGCAGAAATCCTTCAACTCTACATTCCTGTGGGTGGAACTCTCTTCTAGGAGTCATAGGTTTGGGGTCCTCTACACACCTCAATTCATGTTTCTCATTTTGTCTTTTCTCTTAGCAATTGATTTGATAAACAACCTACTTCAAGTGAAGATGAGAAAACGTTACAGTGTTGACAAATCTCTTAGTCATCCCTGGCTACAGGTAAAAAAAAATGTATTATCTCTTTGGTGAATCTCATTTGAGCAGTTCACTAGGATTTGTCTTGCTTAATGAAACCACCTAAGACCAACAGATTCTACACATTCCTTAGAAGAATGTAAGTGATTAATCTGTAGGACACCATTTAGATAGGTGTTGAGAGGCAGTTACAAGCCCATGAACTGAAAGCAGTGGCTTAGCCTTTCATAGGGCTTATGTGTTCATCTTTTTGTAAGATTAGCGTGATGTCTTAGTGTATCAAATATATTTTATGTTAAATGTCCACTAAAAGGCTTATTTTTGCATCAGAGATAGCAAAAAAATGCCATTTAAAATATCAGGGTGCCAAAAAAATGTATACACATTTTAAGAACTGTTATGTATGTATTACTTTTCGAAGTTGAATTAAATTATGGTAGCAATGTGTAGTATGGCATTTGCTCAACCATGCTTCCACCATTTTATTTGACTGTACTGCCTGTCACATGGTGATGCTAGCATTCATTTGATAACGCCACCTTTTGAGTGAATGTCATACTTAAGATATGTATAATTTTAGTACCCCCTGTATGTTTGACTTGATACCCCTGCAAACTTTAGAGTAAGGAGAAAACCTGTAAAACTAAGTGTTTTAGTATTATAAAATGTTTTAGTGATTATTAGCCACCTCAGAAGCCTGAAGTAATTTTTTTTAATTTCAGAAACTAGTTACTTTCCTTCATTAAAGACCCTGAATTTGAAAAAGCATTTATCATTGTTGACTTAACAATATTTTGTTTTACGTTTCATAATCACTTCATTTTTTTCCTAGGATTATCAGACTTGGCTTGACCTTAGAGAATTTGAAACTCGCATTGGAGAACGTTACATTACACATGAAAGTGATGATGCTCGCTGGGAGATACATGCATACACACACAACCTTGTTTACCCAAAGCACTTCATCATGGCTCCTAATCCAGACGATATGGAAGAAGACCCTTAATTCCAAATGAGCTCACTCAGTGAGGAAACATTCATTCTGTGGCCTGAAATATATTGTTCTTTGTAGGTTGTCGTCTGCAAGTGCAAAGACGTGAGGAAACAGACATCATCGGCGACACCAACACTGTAGTTCATAATGAGTAGGTACAGGAGGGAAACACTCACCATGAGTCAAGGTGAAGCTTTTTATAACCTTTTGTAACATATGCAATAACTGGTTTTGTATTATTTCCTAATCTTTCACTTTAGTACATTAGTACCACTTAATTTATCTTCCCTTTCCTATTTTTACATTTTTTTAAAAAAGGCAAAAAAAGGTCAAGCTAGGGTCCAGTTACCGCAGTTTGACCAAATCATACATTATAAGGCTGATTACTAGACAGTTTGTATTTAAGATATAACTGTGAGGTGACCAATATGTGATTTTATTCTAAGGACTTTTAGCATTTGTTGAACCGACCATGGAGGCACTGAGGGGTCTTTCCTGGATGCCTAGAAAAGGTGTGGTGGGCTGCTTGCCCTTTCTCTGTTGGGTCAGTCGGGACTCCAAAGCAGTGCTTCCTAACCTGGAGCTGCTGCTCTGAATATGCTCCCCAAAACATCAAAATCAGCTTTCACCTTTTGTGAGTATGTTACCACGGCCTCTAAGATAATCTGGGACAACTGATGTTACAAAACGAGGAGAGGGACTGCGGGTCTAAGTGCCGAGTCGTTCCTGTGCCTTCACATGGCTCAGCTCCGCTGCTAAATACTCACACTCTGACGGACCCCATCCTGATGCCAGCACTGGATTCCAGCATTCAGTGGCTACAGCGCTAACCTCGAATAACAAGTTTATCTTTATCCAGGATTCAGTAATTAGTGGGAGAAAAACATATACTAAAAGGAAGGCCAGTGCATGGTCAGTTAAAACTGCAGTTACTGTATAGCAAACAATTGCTTTTTTTCTTCCCTTAGCTTATTGGAGGGCTCTGCAGGTATCTCAGATGTTTTTTATTGTTGTTGAGTAGCGTTGCACTCAGTCACCCAGGCTGGAGTACAGCAGCACAATCACGGCTCACCACAGCCTGGACCTGCTGGGCTCAGGTGATCCATCCACATCAGCCTTCTGAGTAGCTGGGGCTACAGGCACATGCCACCATACCCGGCTAATTTATATTTTGTAGAGAGACGGTCTCACTATGTTGCCCAGGCTAGTCTTGAACTCCTGGGCTCAAACACTCCTCTTGCCTTGGCCTCCTAAAGTATTGGGATTGTTTGGGGGGATGAGGAGAGATGGGCAAGAAGCAGTTCATAAAGGTGGGACTATATTATCAGTACAGCAAATTAAAGAATAAAAAAAGTACTTCTTTTAATATTTCAGCTCCAGCAGCCAGCTATTTTTAAAATAGTTACTAATGTTTTCCCCAAAGAAAGTTAAGATCTGGTACATCCGCCTGTTAGAAATCTATTGGCTTTTTCTTTCTTCATTCCTCAGTAATTGTGGTAAACCTTTTTTTTCTTCCCCATTCTAAGAAGAGTAAAAGTGCTAAAGATTTGGAGTCAGAAGATCTGGGTGTAAGTCTTGGCTCCATCATTTATTAGCTATGTTGGCCTGGGAAGATGACAGTCCTTAGTTCCTCAATCTGTAAAATGAAAATAGTAATTCTTGCCTCTACCTTCCTCACAGTGTTGTTGTGAAGATCAGATATGTATGAATGTAGTCAGTAAACTAAGTGTTAATTATCATTGTCCGCTGGAGTTGAGATGGCAAAGGAAAAGAGTGTTCGTGTGTGTGAACAGACTAAGAGAAGGCTTTAGAGACCCCTGAAGCTACTCTCCTACCCAGGACTAAAGTATCCTTGAGAGAACAGTAGCAGATGTTATGCTCCTGTGTGCTAAGTTCTTTATATGTTTTACTGACAACAGCCATAGTGGTGAGTGCATTCTGAACCCCTTCTTACAGATAGGGAAGCTGAGGCACAAGGAGATTAACCAGCTGCCAAAGTTCACAGTTAGTGCATGAAGAAGCCAGGCAGTATGGCTCTGAGCCCCTCTCAACCCTCCTAAGCACTGTGCTTCTGTATCTCAGGAGACATTCCCTGTCTCTCAATCATTTGTTCTCAAACAGGAGTTTCAAAAAGTAAACCAAATTTTGAAAAAACATTTTAGTAATGTTATTTTCCCTGGGATAAAGGATGATCTCCCCAGATTTCTCCCAAGTAAGACTATGTCTATCAACATGCACAAAATGGAATAACAGTCACTAGGCTACTTGCTGGCGTTTCACTGCGAAAGGTGAAGATTAACTGGAACCATGCTCATTTGCTATACTTACATAATCTAACATCACAAGCCATGAAATTAATTTGCACTCTTTTTTTGTTTTTGTTGTTGAATGCCTAAGAACTTTTCTAGAGATTTTTAAAGGCACTGTTAGATCATTGGAGTGGAGTAATCACTCCAGATGTATAATCTGCTTAACCTTCTGTCTTGAAGTCTAATTGTTTATGTGTAAGAAATAATTGTTAGAAACATTTAATAATGTACAAAGTAGTCTGTAATGACACTGTTCAGTACATTTTTGTATTTTTTTGTTACATCTAACTTTATGTAAATATACTCAAAGAAGCTTGATAATAAAATGTATTTCTGTATCGCCATACTTTTCCATGTAAAAACCTGAGCCTATCTGTAATAGAGGTATACAAAGAAAATTTTATTTGGTTGTGTTATATTCCCAGGAGTCCTAGTTATAGAACTATTTTGAAAACAGTATTTGTAAATGGAACTAATGCTATATTTAAAAGCACTGATTTTTTTTTAACCTGCCAAAAATAAAAAAAAAAACCAAAAACCTCATTTTTACAATTTTATACTAAATTTGAGGTGATTATCTGGGGGTCTCATTACTTGGAATGGAAGTTTGGAATTATGATAAACTGTTCAGGAGCTACCACCAAATTATTCAACTCTTGTAACTACCAGAAAGAAGATTTAGAAAAATTAAAAACCTAGTATCAAATACATTTTCTAGTTTTAAAGCTATAAAGTACCGCCATACTCTTCCTCCTTCATTTGAAAAACTTTCACAGATTTGGGAGGAAACAACTGTGGACATTCACATCTTTCAAAAATTCTCCCAACCAAGTCTTTGGAAAAGGAAAATAAATAAGGAAACAGTAAGAGTGACCAGGAATGGCCCAAGGCAGGGCAGCATCTGACAGTAAGGCCTCCATCTTCCTTCACATAGGGTGAGTCAGAGTGCTAGCCTGACCTCAGTGAAGCAAAAGCAACAACAAAAAGCAACGGCTCACTACTCTGCTGAATGCAAGACATATGGCTGGTATTCTTTTTCTTGAATCTTTCAATTTAACAATTCCTGAGAATGTCCATGTTTCCAGCATTAATATAAAGATTTTGAGCCCAAAAAATGAGAGCTTAATATGAAACGAAAACTCAACATTTATCTGAGAATAAGAACTAGCTCAATTTAGAAAATTATTCTTCCTAGGCAATCTACATGTACTCATATTTCAAGCACATGTCAGGTTTATTGTTTTTTACTGTGACTTTTAATTTTAAAAAATTAATTTTACTTATAAAATTCACAGAAGCATAAGGTAGAAAATCCAGACACCAAGTCTCTTCTCACCCCTCAAACCCACTTTCCAGCTTAGGAGATTTAATAGTGATTATTGGGCATCCATTACTTTTTGTAGGAAAATACATGTTAGAGAACAGAAAACCAGTCTACACTAGCATACTAGTTTCTATGAAATTACTTGTAAGTACTTAAATGTAACTTTTCTCCTTCAACAGAAATGGGATCGTAACTAAACTTTTGCATCCTACTTTTTTCAACTTACTTTTTAGAAATCTTTCTATGTCAGAACATACTGCTCTAGACCAGGCACAGTGGCTCACACCTGTAATCCCAGCACTTTGGGAGGCTGAGGCAGGAGGACTGCTTGAGGCCAGGAATTCAAGCCCAGCCTGGGCAATATAGCAAGACTCCACACCTCTTTAAAAAAAAAAATTGCTCTAACTCATTTTTAGAAATAATAATCAGTCCCTTGTGAGTAGCCATGTAAGCTGTTTCCAGTTTTTATTAAGCCAATCAGTGCTCAGGTTTACTTTTAAAAATAAATTGGAAATACAGCAACTAACTTTATTAATTCAAGGAAACATAATTTCATAATAACATTACATTGAAAACACACTTTTGTACCAAAAGTCAGTCACAACCTAAAAGCTCTATAATTTTTGGTTGTATCACATATGACATGAGTTATTCTTAATGGCTGTGAAGAGATAAAATACTTTTAACAATGTTACCTGCAATGCATGAAATGTGTTTTTATTTTATTTCTTAAGCAGGCTGAGAGGTAAAAAGTCCAAGGTGAAATATCACCGCCAAGCCAGCTCACTGAACCCTGCTACAGGTGATGTAGAGGGTTTTGACTGACATTCGTTCATATGATGCCTTCCTCCATGAAGTCTTTGATGAGGCAGCAAGGCAAAAAAGTTAAATCTCTCTCCCATCTTCTTAGGATTCATTAACATGTCGTATCCCTGAAGTAACTGCTGCCTTGTTGATGGCTCATCTGATTTACCTAAAAGAACCTGAAAAGAAAAAAATTCTCACCTCAAAATGTGATTTCTAATTATAAAGAGGGTGAATCATGGGGTGCTTATTAAAAATGTAGGCTGGCTCACATCTGTAATCCCAGCACTTTGGGAAGCCAAGGCAAAAGAATTGCTTGAATCCAGGAGTTCAAGAGCAGCCTAGGCAATATGGTGAGAGTTCATGTCTACAAAAAATAAAAACATCAGCAAGGCTGGTGGTGTGCACTTGGCTACTTGGGAAGCTGAAGCAGAAGGATGGCCTGAGCCCAGGAGGTTGAGGCTACTGTGAGCCATGATCATACCACTGTACTCTAGCCTGGGTGATGACAGAGTAAAACCCCGACTCGAGGGAGAAAAAAAGGTTGCTGTGACCCAGACTTATGGATTTGTTTTTTAAACAAACATCCCCTGGTGATCTGGTGACAGTAAGGTTTAAGCGTCCTCAGAAGAACAGTTAGAAAATTTGTACCTGTGAACAAGGTTTTCTTAATAATAGGAACACCTCTTGGAAGTCTTAACTCTACCTCACTTGGAGATGCATGAAACTTTTTTTTTTTTTCTCTGAGTATAGTCTCACTCCATCGCCCAGGCTGGAGAGCAGTGGCACACTCACAGCCAACCCGGTGTTAACCTGCTGGGCTCCAGTGATCCTTTTGCCTCAGCCTTCCAAGTAGCCAGAACTACAGGCTAAGATTTATCTAAAAGAACCTGAAAAGAAATTTTTTTTTTCTTTTTTGGCTAAGAGATGCATGAAACTTACCAGCAGATGTCTGGTGATACTAAATCCTACACTACCTGAAGAGACTAGAACAACAGGAATCTGCCTAAAACTAAGAGAGCATTAAGCCAGGGGAACTTTTGAAACACGACAAAATGAAAATATTTAATGACAGTTAAATACAGTAAAGCTCACCTTCAGTCGGACATCAATACCCATGTTTTGTAAAAATGTGTGTTGATTTATTGGGCCCAGAGAGGCTACTTTCCCCTGTGCCATTCTTCGCAAATAGCTAAAGTCCACATCAGCGGTTAGGTCTGCTGTTCCTGGGGCAGTTAAGACATCATGAAGCTTGTGGCCACAAAACCCCTGGAACACAAGGAAATGAGTTTTTGCCCTTTATGGTTATCATCAAGATTAAAGAAACACCGTATTAGTACATGTTTACATAGCAGGTGTTAAAAAGAAAATATGCCCTAAATCGATGGTTCCCAAACTCTATATGCAGTAGCACCCTTTCTTCATAAGAGATGCTACATGGAAATCCCGATATAAAGTGCAGTGTCAGATGCCTGAAGACAGACCCTTAACATAAAGTCACTGAACGCTTTCACTAATGCCTAAGTGGTGAAATAGAGGAGATCCCATTGATTCTCTCTGAGTTCATCCAGAGAATTACCTAGCCAGAGAACATGTATGCATGTTTTACAAAGTACTATCCGTCGACCAAGGGCCTCAGAATTCCCGGAGAGTACATTACGGGCCTCCGCCCAGACCTAGCCAGTTAGAATCCTGGAGGCAAGGCAAGAGAGCCAGCATTTTTAACACACCTTCAGGTTATTCTTAGACACAACAGAGTTAGAAAGTAAGAACCACATATCCAGAAAATGACTCGTAGCATCTAGTTCAATTAAAGTATATGAAATTCTAAACTGTACCCCACATTTTTAAAATAAATAAAGTATATTAAACAGAATTCAACATATTTAAAGAACACTAAGAAAGGCTATCGGAAGGAGAAAAAAAAGCAATGGAAATGTGATAGGAAATATTTGAATGGGTACAGTAGCTAGGTTAAATCTGTGAGGAGAGCCGGACTCGGTGGCTCAGCCTGTAATCCCGTGCCTTTGGGAGGCTGAGGTGAGTGGATTGTCTGAACCTGCGGGTTCGAGACCCGCCTGGGCGGCGAGACCTCATCTATACAATAAACCAAAAAATCGGTCAGGCGTGGTAGCGCATGCCTGTAATTCCGGCTACTCGGAAGCCTGAGGCGGAAGGATTGCCAAAGCATAGCAGGCGAGGCTGCGGTGGCCGGAAGCGGCCACTGCATTCCGGTCTGGGCGACCGAGTGAGACTCCAACTCAAAAAAAAAAAAAAAAATCTGTGAGGAAATACCAAACTTTTTTTGAATTGAGGAAAAGATGGGAATGACAGAAAAATTTAAGAACGTGAAGAAAGTCTTTCCATTTGTATTAACTTAGAAGCTTACTAGGCAAACCTAAGTTCTCCAACTAAAGAAGACAGCAACAACTCAGATCCTGTTCAAAGGAGAGTTGAACAGGAGATGAGGGGTTGGAATAAGATCTAAAGTCAAGGGAAATTATAATAATATGAATTAATGTAATACAACAATGCTAGGATTCTATTTTTTTTGTAGCCACCAAAATAAAGATCTTCAGTGAAATTCAGGACTCAAAATGAAATCCTGATAAACCATGTTAGAGTCATACATACTCTGAAGGTATCTGTCTTTGTTCCATCATGACCATAATCAGCAATCAGCACAGCGCCTCCCGTTAGCGCGATCCGTTGAGAAAGCTCCTGAATGACAACACCAGCATCAGGACACACTTCCACATGATCCCTCGTTTCATCATGCTGGCAAGGGAATCGTTGAAAGAATCAAAACACACCATTCAAAGGAACTGCTTCCTTAGCTTTTCAGGTTTTGTACAATGAGCATTTCCTACTTTTAAGAAAAATAAAGACCTTCTCAATATGAGTATATTCTTGACACTGAACTTTGCACATGACACCCTTTTAACTATACACACTCCTTGGCTCTTTGATGCTATCCGCCTGGTTTACAAGAACATTTTAATCTCTTTCATAAAAAGGAAAGTGTCTTCCCAATCTCCTGGTGTGTTATCATTTTATTTAATATAAAATTAATTTCTGGTCAGGTGTGGTGGCTCAAGCCTATAATCCCAGCACTTCAGGAGATGGCTTGAGCCCAGGAGCACAGCCTGGGCAACACTGTAAGTCTCCATATCTTGGGGAAAAAAAAAAATTAGCGGCCGGACTTGGTGGCTCAGCCTGTAATCCCAGCACTTTGGGAGGCTGAGGCGAGTGGATGGCCTGAGCCCGCGGATTGGAGAACCGTCTGGGCAACTTGGTGAGACCTCGTCTCTAAAATAAATTAAAAAATAAGAAAAACTAGCCGGGCATGGTAGCATGCGCCTGTAGTTCCAGCTACTTGGAAGGCTGAGGCAGAAGGATCGCCAGAGCCCAGCAGGTCTAGGCTGCGATGGCTGGGAGCAGCCACTGCACTCCAGTCTGGGTGACAGAGTGAGACTCCAATTCAAAAAAAAAATTAGTGTACAGTCCCACTACTTGGGAGGCTGAGGTGGCAGAATGGCCTGAGCCCAGGAGGTCGAGGCTGTGGCAACCATTATCGTGCCACTGTATTCCAGCCTGGGTGACAGAGTGAGACCCCAAACTCCAAAAATAAATCAGTAATAAAATTATTTTCTGTCATATCATACAAAATATATTCCACTAGTTTGAAAACATGAGAAAGGGACTTTTGTCTGCCTAGAATGGTGCCTGGCTTATAACAGGCTCTGAAAAAAATTCTGCCTGAAGAGCAATGTTATAAATCCAACATAACAAAGCAGATCCTATTAAGTATATAACGATGCCCTGTTAGAGCAGAAACCGTACCAGTGGCATGCCCCTACCTCTAGAAACATCAGCTTACAAACTGTGCCAATGTACCTGAGATCCTTACTATCCAAGATATTTCATTATTAGCTAAGGGTCCACAATAAGTGCGGACTAGCTTAAAAAGTGAAATGGCAATAAATACATACCTATCAGCCTGACTAATAAATATGAAAGTTCACTAATTCCTGAGCTTGCAGAACATTTGATTTTTTTTTCCTTTATTATCCAAACACATTAATTTTTGTTCCCTTCTAATACCTTACTAAAAATACAGTAATCACTTGCCCTGATGTCGGCTATGGTGGCACAGGTGTAACAGATGAAAAGTCAGACTTAGGGTAGGCTCTCAGCCTTTTCTATGCTTGCTGCTAGACAAGTACAACCTTTCTGAGTGTGTTTCTTCATTATATACAATGTCTATAATGTATGCATATGTATATACATAAAATGTACATTATATAGTCTTGTAAGGATTATATAACGTTAACCATTTAGCCCCTATAAAAACCATTTAGTCAGCCTCACCAGGCACCATCTGATACACCTTGGCTTACCATGCTGACATTCTTACTACCTCAGACTTCAAGAAGATGCCAGCTTGTATTACCATTCACTGCATTCAAGTGGAAAGAAAAATTCACTCCTTCCTTCTTAAGTGAATACTAATCAAGAACTAAAAAGAATCACAAATCCCAGGGCCAGGAGGTTAGCTCTTGGTAGTTTTACGAATGTTTGTCATTGAGGTAAAATTATGTAGCTGAAAAAATGGAAGTATTCACAAGTGTTCAGTCTGATACTTCAACTTATATTTCACAAAGGAAACTTAACTCATAGGTTTATGTTTAAAAGCTCTTATGCTTTTAAAGCTGAAAGTTTCTGGGTGGGAAGTTCTTAGTTAAGGTCCACAAAGTAGAAGTCGTCTTTCAGAGGTAGAAAAAACGGAAATAAGAAAAAGGCAACCTGAAGCTTAGACAGTCCTAAGAAGTGCTGGGATTTTTTGAATCTTTAAATAATCCCAAGACAGACTCTTGGGATTATTCCTTGGAGTCAACAGAAAGCAGCAGTAAATATATTTTGGCAGTCTCGAATCAAATTTCAATCTGGGTGGAATTATGGGGGAAAAGTCACACTCTAGCCCAAAGAGTGTTAAGAAATGAACTTACCTAATACTCAGACAGTTTTTTTGATAATTAAATGAAAAGATACAAAGTACTCAATAAATGTTAGCTTCTATTGTTGTTTAATACAGTCTGTACTACACTGGTTTCACAGACGTCAAACTCTTCCTGTAAAGTAGACCATATCATCATCATTTGACAGTCAGGAACCTAGGGTAAACAAAGGTAAGGGACTTGGCAAGTAAGCACTTACCAACTTTATCTCTTACTACATGACAAGAAGGTCACACACTTAAGAAATGACTTTAACACAGGCTTTTGACTCAAGTCTCTGTTCTTTCACTGTCAGTAAAAAGTACCTCAGATGTTGCTAGCAACGCCCCCGTAAAACCACTTTAAAACAGTAAATCAGAAAATAAGCCTTTGAAGATTCTATTAGCACTAAAAGGAACTTAGACAAAGAAAAAAAAATGTATTCCTACTTGTATGAAGGCTTCTGCTGGGGTGGCACAAGGCGCCAAAACAAACCTCAGTTTGTCAGAAACTTGCGGCTCAATGTCAATGAGTACTTCTCGCCATCCTTGTGGGGTTTTCTGAACACAAAGTAACACACAAAGACAAGGTTTTGCAAGTCTGTTCTCAAAACTTGCCTGTATCAAAAACATCTTTCTCCTCTTATAAGTAACAGTTACAGAGCATTTTACTACTTCGAACTGTTTAAATGCATTACTTTATTTCCTTTGAGCAATGAGTAGACTAATAAATACAAAGTATCCATGTCATAAGGAAGAAGCAATGACACAGATGAAGCTGTACACATAAGAAAATAAACAGCATGCAAAGTGCCCAAAAGGTGGAAATGGACTCAGAGAATATTCAGGAGCTTTTGCTAACAAATTACTGCACAATGAGATCTGCTCTTAGTCTTAGAATGCCAAATCTTAAATTCCTTCACAAAAAGAATGAAGAAAAATTTTAATATTTGGAATTTTAGAAAATGTGCTAATGTTGGTTGAGTACAGTGGTGCATGCCTATAGTCTCAGCTACTTGGGAGGCTGAGACAGGAGGATGGCTTGACTCCTGGAGTTTGAGACTAGGCTGAGTAACATAGCGATCATCTCTTTATTGTTTGTTTTTGTGAGTTGGAGTCTCACTCTGTTGCCCAGGTTGGAGTGCAGTGACTCGCTGCTCACGGCCACTGCAGCCTCGATCTGCTGAGCTCAGGGTATCCTTCACCTCAGCCTTCCAAGTAGCTGGAACCATGGGTGTGCGCCACCATACCCAGCTAAATTTTTATTTATTTATTGTAGTGTCACAGTCTCGCCAAGTTTCCCAGCCTGGTCCTAAACCCCTGGCCTCAGGCAGTCTTCTTGCCTCTGCCTCCCAAAGTGCTGAGAGCACAGGTGTGAGCCACCACACCCAGCTTAACGACCATCTCTTTAAAAACTAGGAAAAAACTGTTCAAGTAATTCCTCCATTGCACCATAGCCAGTTACCATCATCTTACATTCTCCCACTTCTTTATCCTAGAAGTAAGATTCTTAACTATCCCAGAACTAAGATTTTTCTTTAATACTTCATTTCTGCCTTTCAATTATTGATATACATCAATTCCAAGTAATAGTTTAAAATAACTCCAACAAGTAATATTCATATACCAAATAGATACCATAAATGTTCATTCTTGCAACACAAGGCCTTTTATATTCAATATAGACATGAGTTTTTCCCCAGTCAATACCTGAAACTTATGCACAGGGAGAACATCAAAAAATTCATGTGCAAGATAAAAGCTGTACCCTATTTAAAAAGAAAAAAATTAATGTTTCAGCATTTTATGGCAATTAATTCTTTTGAACATCAGCTGTAAAAAAGAAAATGCCTAACTCTTCCATAATCATCAGCACCACAGAATCACCCACATCTTCATGGAAAGCCTACACTTCAGAACACATAAGGAATAACCATCACTTTTCTCATTTTCCTCATTAAGGGGTAGAGAACCCAGGCACCTGAATTATAAGTTACATCTTTATCACTGTGCCTGAAAAAAATCAGAACTCAGATTTGTTAGCTGGAAGGGGGATTTGAATTCTAGAAAATCATCTGGCAGGCTGAGGCCAGAAATGGCTGTAGATGCCTAGCCCAAGGTCACACCGCCACTTTAGGTTTGAGCTAGACTCCTCCACATTCCTGCCAGCGCAGGGATTTTACTACCACACCTTGCTTTTCTTGAGACAAGCAAGGATTTTGAAAAGGTTAGGTAACTGGGCCCGGCACAGTGGCTCATGCTTATAATACCATCACTTTGGGAGTCTGAGGTGGGGGTCCTGCTTGAGCCCAGGAGTTCGAAATCAGCCTGGGCAACATAAGGAGACCTCATGTCCACAAAAAAATTAGCCGGGTATGGTGGAGCATGCCTATAGCCCCAGCTACTTGGAAGGCTGAGGTGGGAGGATCGCCTGAGCTCAGGAGGTCAAGGCTGTTCTGAGCCGTGATCGTGCCACTGCACTCCAACCTGGGTGACAGAATGATACCCCCCAACTGAAACAGGAAAAAAAAAATGTTGAGCTAACTGAGCTAAACCCACAAACACAGCCTCCTGGAGTCCCTGGGGCCTAGGGCTGCTTCACCATCAGTACTTTTTTTTTTTTACATTATCTTTGGGGAACTACAAAAAAGCACAACGAAGATTGACATTTTTTGTTTTGTTTTCACAAAACTACCTGAAAGACATCGCTCCCTAACATCAGGCAATTTTACTTACTAGTATGATGCTCTTTTCTAGGAAAAAAGTAAGTCATTCTCCATGAATAAGGGATTTGGCAGCCATAATTTATCATCCATCTTATTGCTGTAAAAAGTATGGTCCAGTCACCACTGTGGGGCTGGGATCAAAATTCCTTCACTAATCCATGTAAAGTAATTACCTTTCGGAACGTCCTGCAGATCTCGGTACCAGGAAACTGGAACCCCGGACTTAGTGACACCTTTCATGTACACTGGGGCTCCAGCATCACGCTCTAATGGGACCTTCTCCTCAGTCAGCGTCACTGCTTGAACCTCACTTAATTTTTGGCTCATCTCTACCAGATGTACTGAAATGTCACAGTTTTTCAGCACAGACCCAAGCTGACTGAACACCTTAATACAGAAAGAAGAAAAAAAATACTGGCAAAATACAATGTGTATTTTAGACTTTAGGTTTTCTAATCATTTACATTAATGATTTAGTCTTGTCACAATAAAAGCAGTTTTTGGCTTCAGAGAGATTTGTCCTTCCCAAGCCCTCTCCAGTAGTCTATAACAATCATAACCTATTAGCATTATTAAGAATAATCTACATAGAAATGGACTTTGCACAATTTGGCTTCCTAATGATAAATTATGATTAACAAGTGAAAATAAAAGATTTAGCATCTAGTAAAAACAATGATTCAGAGTATGAAGTCTAAGAAAAGACAAAGGGAATAAAATGCATAGAGCCTTGATTTGATGAAGCCTCCATGTCTATGAAATAATCTCATCTTTGAGACGATGAAACTATATTGTGTCAGAGAATCAAATGTGAATGGCATTAATAACTTGACAGCTTTTCTCTAGGATTCTACCACATTTCCAATTTTTAGCTTCCCAACATTTTTTTACTGTTGTAAACATGTGAGGGAAGAAGGAAAATACTAATGTTTTACCAATCTTTTAAGGATAAAAACTCAATGTCAAAAGGATAAAGTGTGTCAATATTATTTCTCATTTGAATTTAATTTTCACTTGTAATCTGCCTTTTACTTTTGAGATACGAATATGCAGCTACAAACTGAAAATATGAACATAATTTTTCCCAGTTTAGTTTTGACATCAAACTACATATGGAAAAACTTCCCAAGAGGAAAAATCTTTCAGACAGTAAGATAAAAAATAAAAACAAGAAATACTTCTTTGGCTTTTTTCTTTACATTCTTTTAAATTATTTGGCTTTTTGAGTATGACTTAATACAGAAAAGCATCCTTCACACATTTCAAGGGCTGTAGACTTGATTTTTAAAGTACTTGAACAAGAAAATATTATTATTATTATTATTATTATTATTATTATTATTATTATTATTATTTTAGTTGGAGTCCCGCCTTAGCCTTCCAAGTAACCAGAACTACAGGCACACACTACCACGCTTGGCTAATTTTTTGATTCATTGTAGAGATGAGGTCTCTCCAAGTTGCCTGGGCTGGTCTCGAACCCATGGGCTCAGGCAATCCACTCACCTCGGCTTCCCAAAGTGCTGGGATTATAGGCTGAGCCACTAAGCCCAGCCAAAAAATATTATTTGAGAACCTTATTAAATATCTTATCTTCAAACGACTTTGCTAATTTTAAAAAAATATAAAAGAGGCTGGACATGGTGACTCACACTTGTAATCCCAACATTTTGGGAGGCGAGATGACTGCCTGAACCCAGGGGTTTGAGACCAGCCTGGGCAACTTAGCGAGACCTTGTCTCTACAATAAACAAAACAAAACAAAAAATTACCTGGGTGTGGTGGCGCACACCTGTAGATCCAGCTGCTTGGAGAGCTGAGGCAGAAGGATCATCTGAGCCCAGCCTGTTGAGGCTACAGTGGCTGTGAGTGTGTCACTGCACTCCAGTCTGGGTGACCAGACTTCAATTCAAAACAAATATATATAAAAGAGAGCCCTGGAAATTTAAATCAGTGATTTTGTTTTCTTCCTTCGCCCAGAGATGAAGTAATCAGGATTCTTTGTCAGTTGTTTATACATTTGTTAAAAAAATCCTTCACTTTCCAATTTAAAGCAAAAATCATATAGTATCAAGAAATCTAAATTTATATTAAGTATGTATTTTGTTTTTTACATTAAATTGCCAAGTATGTACAAAATAAACTCAAAAAATCTACTGGGTTCCAAAATAGTAAAAACGACAAAAATTTAATAAATATTATTACTTATCAGGTACAATAAACAATTATCCACCTTTTTTATGTTTTTGTAAAATACTAGGTAGACTGATACAATTAGAATGATACAAGGAAGAATATTCACCATCTGATTAAAGAAATGAGACATGACCTTACCCTTAGAGTCCTCCTTCTACCCTCAGAAGTCACCACCATTCTGACTCTTAATCATTTCCTGACCTTTCTTTATAAATGTTATCAAATATGTTTATATCACCAAACAAATATCGTTTAATGTTGGTTATTCTTGGATTTTATATAAATACAATTATGGGATATGACTTCATTTGCAAATTGCTGTTTTTACTCGTCTTGTCTCATGCTGAATATTGCTGCATTCTGCTGTGATTTCCCACATTCTTACACTTGGTGTTCTACTGCAGGACAGTACACCAATTCACTGATCCATTTCCCCATCTATACGCATTTGGGTTGTTTCCAGTTTGGGCTATTTTAAACAATGCTGCTGTCTTCTTGTATGCCCCTCCTGATACACATAGACACTAGTTTCTCTAGGGTATATCACTAGCAGTAAAACTGCTGGGTCACACAGCAAAAGTGACTTTGATGTTGGCGACAATGCCCAGCAGACTTTCATGGTTGTACCAAGCTCCATGCCCACAAGCAGCACACGAAAGCATCCACTGCTCCACACATTCCCATCCTCACAAAGACCTGGTGTTGCCAGAGTTTGACAGTTATTCCAGTCAGGTGAGGGTTATGGTGGCATCTCTCCATGACCTGAATTTTCATTTACTGGACTATCGACGAGACTGAGCATCTTTTAATCGGCCACTTGGATTTCCTGTTTTATGAAGGGAACTGTTCGCATCTTTGCCCAGATTTTTTCTTGAATTATGTCTTCTCACTGATTTAAATGAGTTCTTTATATAGTCTAACTACTAGTTTTTTGTTGGTTATTGTGTTACAAATAACTTCTCCCACTCTGTGGCTTGTCTAATCACTCTCTTTATGATATCTTTGAAGAACAAAGGTTCTAATTTCTTTCCAAAACAAAAAAGTTCTTAATCATAATGTGCTGAAATTGTTCATCTTTCCCTTTATGGTTTCTGCTTTTTACATAATTTTTAAAATTTCCCTATTTCTCCCACAGTATCTTCTAAATGTCTTCTATTTTTAGCTTTCACATTCTTCCCCATCATTTTTTAAGTTTACTACAGACAACAACAAGTAATGATTCATGACATTATTCTGACATTATATTTTTGCTGAGAAATATGAGAATAGGGAGATAGGACTAAAAGCCAAGGAAATCAACAAAGTTTGCAAACCCAGTAAGACACAGCAAGATTCACTTACATGAGTTAAAGACATTATTTTGTTACCTACCCTCAAAATATCTCCCATAAGGGTACCCCTACCTGGGCCCAGTTCCACCAGCTGGAAAGCTACACTTTTTCCAGTGGCTATCCATTCACTGATGAACCATATCCCTAGTAGCTGTGACAAGGAAAGAAATACAATAAAGTATTATAAAGTACACCACATTATAAAACTTAATATAAATATGCACTCACACTAGAAAGCAAAATGTTTACAAACAACTTGTTATGCAATATATACACATATGTACACATACATAGGAATTTCACTGAAATGATGTCATGACATAAGCCACTTAGAAAGATTAATAATAGGGGAAAATAGTTATGAGGCAGACTCATAACTACAAAAAGTTCCATGACACAGATAAGAAGATATCACTGACAGAAAGGTGATATTTGAAAGCAAACTGAGCCGGGCTTGGTGGCTCAGCCTGTAATCCCATGCTTTGGGAGGCTGAGGTGAGTGGATTGCCTGAGCCCGCAGGTTCGAGACCCGCCTGGGCAACTTGGCAAGACCTCATCTCTACAATAAATCAAAAATTAGCCAGGCATGGTAGAGCACGCCTGTAGTTCCAGCTACTTGAAAGGCTGAGGCGGAAGGATAGCCTGAGCCCAGCAGGTCAAGGCTGTGGTGGCCGGGAGTGGCCACTGCACTCCAGTCTGGGCGACAGATGAAAGTGATTATGCCACTTCTTCAAATCCATATGATTTAAATGACGACATGGCTCTTACATACAATGTTTTTCAATACCTGGATTCTACTTCCTCTTGAGCACTATGTCCTATTTCTAAATTCATCAAAGGTACTTATATGAGAATAAATGAACTAGCATTCTTTTGACTAAAGGGAGACTTCTACTGTGGCTAAATCATGGCCGGGGCTGGAGAGCTTGTCTTGCTGCCACTAGTTCTTCAGTGCTCTTTCATCTCTTCTCTCTTCTGTCTTGGGTACTCTCTAACTCTCTCCTCACCTTTCCTTCTGTCTCTCTTCCTTCCTCCATTCTCATGTTTCATCTGATTATTTCTTCCATCCCCTTCACTTCCACCTGCTCTCTTTCCTTCTCTTTGCCCCTGTTCCCTCCATTTCCTTTCCTACGATGAAGTATAAACTGTTCACGTGGCCTCTCCACCCTTTCTCTCCTCCTCTGCCTCTCCATCCTCTCAGCATATCAGCTACTAAAAAATTAACTTTTATGAATCACAAACAAAGCTGTGAAATACTATTACAGAATCACATAACTTGATCTGCTCACAAACATTTACACATAGTTTCATTCATTTGACTATTACCTCTCCAAAGATCTGACTTATTTCAGGTGAGGTAATGAAATCTCCTTTTTCTCCTAGCATGTCACGGCAAACATAATAACCCTGAATAAAAAGAGAAAATGGAGAAAAAACAAATTAATTTTCAAAGAAAGCCTTTTAAAACACCCTCCAAAAGATTACATAATGTATAAATGAAGCAAGCTAAACAGAGTGTTTACCTAAATTTCACAAAATAATAGTAATTTGCAAAACTGGTAGAAAACAATTACTCCTCGACGGCAACGGGGGCTGCCATCACCTCCAGTTCTATACTGCGTGCC